>NC_060897.1:23772934-23792934 GCF_014805685.1 Silurus meridionalis | reverse complement strand
CAACATCACACACACCTACGATCGACTTCAGTGCGAGACTCCACGAGAGCTTTTTGGCTACCCATTGCTAAGTCCCGAAGGAGGACCAGGTCGAAGTGCTCTTAACATCCTTGCCTCCATGTGCAGAGATGGCGTGTTTATTCCAGGGATGACTTCATTGCCACCAGATTTGGAGTCCTCAGGCATGGGGCCTGATATGTTTGATCGTATTGGACCATACCATCAGCCCACAACCTCATCCTCCTCTGAGAATACGTTTAGCCCTAGTATCTTACTTCAGCATGTGTCCCTTTCTTCAGCATCCTTGCTTGTGCAGATCCCACGGCCCTACAGCAAGATGTACATTTTGGTGCAGTACAATCACAGCTTTGTTTCTGATGTGATGAATCTGAAAAATAAGAAGGAGTTGATTACATTGAACAAGCTCATGACTAACACCAACTACACTTTTTGTGTGGCCTCCATTCGCAACTCACAGCGTTTTAACCACACATGCCTTTCCTTTTCCACTCGGACTCCCACTACAGATGACTTGCTGCCCACCCCGTCCACTACTACACATTACATTATGACCATTGTGGGTTGCTTGTTTGGGATGCTGATTGTTCTCGGGTTGGTGTATTACTGCTTGAGGAGGCGTCGAAGGCAAGAAGAGAAAGAGAAATCCATTTGCGTGAAAAAGACTATCTTAGAAATGCGATATGGACCTGAAGTTGCAGCTGCGGCTGCCAACGATCCAACAGCAGTGCAGAAGCTCCATGATCAGGCCCACCATCAACATCACCATGGCAAGCTCCCCATGTCCTCCTCCAGTTTAGGCATGCTGGGTCATGGCCCTGGCAATACCAGCTCCTCGCGTCTCTCCACCATTCCTCAAGTAGAGAAACTGGCCACAGCTTTCTCCGAGGCAGTGGCAACCAAGGGCAACTACATGGACATCAGGACTTCAGGAGCTGGAGATGATCGAGGGCGAGATGGATTAAGGCAGCCTATTAGAGCAGAAGATCTAATGGAGGAAGATGGAAGTGACCTGGGAGATGACTCAGATGATGATGATGGTAGAGGGTCAGCATCAGAGATCTCCACTATTGCAATGGAAGTTGACAAGGTCAACCAGATCATTAATAACTGCATAGATGCACTTAAACTCGACTCTGTCGCAACTGCCGTGTCCTCTGCTGTCACATCGAGTGGAAATCCCACCTCACCACCACCTAGTAGCACTTCCTCCATAACCAGGGGGCTAATTCCACTCTCACCTAGTGTCAGTGAGGCCTGCCATGTGCTGCCCTCCCCGAAAATCCCCCCTCCACCTCCCCTGCCTCTAACAACTGCCCTTTCTGAAAGGCCAGGAATCACAGGAGGAGGCTTTGTATCACCCCCTTATCGCCATCCTCCACCAGCCACGGCAGTGAGACCTATTCAAAGACAGATGAGTGCAGATGCAGCTGTGATTGTCAGCTCTGCAAAGAAGCATTGTGGCCCTGGGGGAAAAGCTCGGGTGTACAGCCTGGATGTGCCAGAACCACGCAGTCCTGATCCCTGCCAGTTTCCTGAGAAAAGCAGCCCAGTACGGTGTGGGGAACCTCTGGATAGATTACCCTTAGTTGGTGGTGGTGGTGGCGCGGTGTGGGATGTAACATGGATGGAGTCACAATGGACGGCATGAGCCTTCAGCAGCACCTGGAGGTACATCCAGATTTCCACTGTGCAGAGCATCGTCACTCAGTCCCTGCCCTTTACTATGAAGGCTCTCATGACTCCCCTGCACAAAGACCCTCATTCCTCAAACCCCTATCACGTGCCAAGAGAGACGCTGCTTCTTATTCTCAGCTCTCGCCCCACCAACACAACTACTCTGGGTACTCGTCCAGTCCAGAGTACTCCTCGGAGAACACTCTGAGAATCTGGGAGCGCTTCCGTCCATACAGAAAAGGTCCACGTGAAGAGTCCTGCTACATTACAGCCGGAAACGCACTGCGCAAGAAGGTCCAGTTCGCTAAGGGGGAGGACCTACATGACATCCTGGACTATTGGAAGGGTGTTTCAGCACAGCAAAAGCTGTGAAGCAGTCAGGATCGAATGCACTAGGCTTCTACAGGGCCTTAATCGATTCAAGATCCTCTGCGCAGATGTAGCCAGGAGGATGGCTTGTGTGTACAAAGCAAGGTTGAGTATGTCAGAGTCTGAGGACAAGTTGTACAGGATGAGTCATAAAAGAGTAAGAGAAAAAGAAACGGAGAAAGAAAGAGAATCACAATACAGCCCACGTCTATGGTAGCATTAATTTAAATCTAATTTTAGACTCATTCGCTGAAGCAAACTCATGCTTCTAGTTGTTCCATAGGGCATCATCATTTGCTGTAAAACACTTGTGTTCACCTCACATTTATCTGTGAATCCATTGGTGGTGTCAATGGTGACCTCTGTATCTCGAGTTCTCATTCAGTACTCCATCTCCCACGTGATTCGCAGCTACTGCATTCATTTCTCAATTAACCGTGTGTGTGTGTGTGTGTGTGTGTGTGTGTGTGTGTGTGTGTGTGTTTTCGGAGGCTGCACTGATTTTCTATAAAGCTGCCAAAACCAGACTTTTTCATCTCTGTTACAGAGCTGCCAGATTTCCATTTCAATAGGATCTCAAAAAAAGGGAGGATAAGCAAGAAGAAATGCAAAATCTGAAAAATAAACGAGTAGAAAGAGCCGAGAGATCTTCAGCAGTGTCAGGATCTTTTGGCAGATGCACGAACAAGCTGACATTTAAATAAAGAAAATGTCAGGCAAATTCAGGTCAGGACCTGCACAATGTGTACAGGTGTGTTAACACAAAAAGAAAGAAATAAAAAGTGCATTCCCAGATCTTAATAAATACACACACAAAAAACAACTGCAGTCTAGTTTCATCCCACCTAGCTCCACCTCCTACAGCCCTGCATTCTCAGCTTTTATTTAATGAAGGTCCAGTTTGATTACATTAATTAATTAGCAATTAGACGAAGCTGTTGTGTGCAGTGTGGGAGTGAACAGTCAAGACTTCTATTCTGATTAAAAAGGATCACTCAGTCCTCCCCATTCTCTACCCTCATTTAACCTCCAACATCAAGCTTCAGTAAACCAAAAATGACATCACTGCCATGGAGGGATTAATATACTGTACATGTAACAGCTGCACTACAGACGTGTACACAAAGCTTTTAATCCACTGAAACATGTGTACAATAATCATAATGATCATTACAATGGATAATGGTCAATCATTTCATTACTGCACAGGTTCTAGAAGATTTCAGAGGTGTGTGATGATGTTGGGAAGTGCTGTAAGGTTTGTAAGCTGTGTATGTGTTCAGAAACCTCTCTGTCCGGTTATATACAAAATCCATCATCAGTAAGACGGCTTCCAGAACTTCATAACATTGTCACTGTTCATCACTTCATTTAGTTTGGTGTTGCATGAACATGAGATCTATCTACAAATTGACCCCTAAAATTGACCATCTGCTGTCCATCAGCCATGTGATCACTGAGACTGAGTGAGAGGAAGAGGAGAAAGATGAAGATGAACTGCTACCGGAGGCTTACTGTGATGAACTTCCTGCTTTTTTTTTCATTATGCCTCATTTATTTCTAAACAAACTGCACTTAGTCCACGCTGCAAACTCTGATAGATCTGATTGTGTTTCACGTTGTTCCAGTAAAGTCCTTCACTCGTCTCTGATCTTCAGTCCCAGAAACTTCACTCTTCATACAATCATTTTAGCATTCAGGACCATGGAGAGAGACTAGGAGGGTTCAGATGTTCATCAGTGCTCTACTGCTTAAGAATGTTTAACATCTTCTCATTGAAGAATAACACACACACACACACACACACACACACACACACACACACACACACACACACACACACACACACACAGGCCAGGTTCCTGTACAGACGTCTTCATACAGTGAAGGAATTATCATCCAGCGTTTACATTGGAATTTTTCGCCATGTTCTGCCCCGAGTGAGGCCAAGCGTCCTGTGTGATCAGCTCTGACCATAAACACGTGTGTGTCTGTTCACCTGGGAATGATCGTAGTGGATAATTACTCGATAAAGGTCAGATGTCTCCGTTTGTTTTCTGCTCTGTAACACTGAGATGATAATGAGAAGCTTGAGGCTCACCTCATTGTCCCCCAACACCCCAACCTTCTTCTGTGCTCAGGGTCACAGCACACCATCAACATCATGTCTCTCCATTCCAGCTGGCTCTGGCCTACACAATACACACATTTCCCACAGTTTACACACACACACATACACACACATGCACACAAACACTCATGTTTATGGTCAGCGCTGAACACACTGGATGCTGTTATTATTATTATTATTATTATTATTATTATTATTATGTGTCACAAGTGCTTAACAGAAATGTTACTATTGTCTCATTGCAATCAGCAAACAAAACTGCCTCATTTACACACACAACTTCGACACACACTCACATCTACACACACACACGCACACACACACACACACACCACAGAATCTACAGCACATTCAGGGTGTAATATAAAGACATACAGTCAAACTGTAGATTTTGATTAGGGATCCAGATGTGTGATACAAATGTGAGAGAATGATTTGTGAAGGAAATGGATTTTAGGCTCAAGAAGATGAACATGACAGGGTTTAGAGTATTACTCCAAAAAGCACATAAAGTGGATTAAAGCTCCACAGCAGGTTCTGACCCTCATGATTTGTGTCAGAAGATCAGGCTGGAGACAGCAAAACAAGTCAGAGCTGATGACCTCTTCATCCAGATCCCACCTGTAACTCTTCAGAGTTCCTGAGCCAGTTGAGGGACTCAGTGAGAAATGATTATTACTTAGACTGATGGAGATCATTTAAGGTCATGCTGCAGGAGGAAACCTTAATGACTTTACTTCCTCTATAGAGTCAAGAGTCAAGAGACTTTTCATCTATGCTGAACACTAAACTTCATAGTTGTTTGAGGAGTTGTGGAGTTGGAGTTAGTGGTGAAAAAGTAAATTGAGGCAGAAGATAGTATAAATAAATTAAGATGTTTATGAGTCAGAGACTGAGTGAGAGGAAGAGGAGAAAGATGAAGATGAACTGCTACCGGAGGCTTACTGTGATGAACTTCCTGCTTTTTTTCATTATGCCTCGTTTATTTCTAAACAAACTGCACTTAGTCCACGCTGCAAACTCTGATAGATCTGATTGTGTTTCACGTTGTTCCAGTAAAGTCCTTCACTCGTCTCTGATCTTCAGTCCCAGAAACTTCACTCTTCATACAATCATTTTAGCATTCAGGACCATGGAGAGAGACTAGGAGGTTCAGATGTTCATCAGTGCTCTACTGCTTAAGAATGTTTAACATCTTCTCATTGAAGAATAACACACACACACACACACACACACACACACACACACACACACACACAGGCCAGGTTCCTGTACAGACGTCTTCATACAGTGAAGGAATTATCATCCAGCGTTTACATTGGAATTTTTCGCCATGTTCTGCCCCGAGTGAGGCCAAGCGTCCTGTGTGATCAGCTCTGACCATAAACACGTGTGTGTGTCTGTTCACCTGGGAATGATCGTAGTGGATAATTACTCGATAAAGGTCAGATGTCTCCGTTTGTTTTCTGCTCTGTAACACTGAGATGATAATGAGAAGCTTGAGGCTCACCTCATTGTCCCCCAACACCCCAACCTTCTTCTGTGCTCAGGGTCACAGCACACCATCAACATCATGTCTCTCCATTCCAGCTGGCTCTGGCCTACACAATACACACATTTCCCACAGTTTACACACACACACATACACACACATGCACACAAACACTCATGTTTATGGTCAGCGCTGAACACACTGGATGCTGTTATTATTATTATTATTATTATTATTATTATTATTATTATTATTATGTGTCACAAGTGCTTAACAGAAATGTTACTATTGTCTCATTGCAATCAGCAAACAAAAACTGCCTCATTTACACACACACAACTTCGACACACACTCACATCTACACACACACACACACACACACACACACCACAGAATCTACAGCACATTCAGGGTGTAATATAAAGACATACAGTCAAACTGTAGATTTTGATTAGGGATCCAGATGTGTGATACAAATGTGAGAGAATGATTTGTGAAGGAAATGGATTTTAGGCTCAAGAAGATGAACATGACAGGGTTTAGAGTATTACTCCAAAAAGCACATAAAGTGGATTAAAGCTCCACAGCAGGTTCTGACCCTCATGATTTGTGTCAGAAGATCAGGCTGGAGACAGCAAAACAAGTCAGAGCTGATGACCTCTTCATCCAGATCCCACCTGTAACTCTTCAGAGTTCCTGAGCCAGTTGAGGGACTCAGTGAGAAATGATTATTACTTAGACTGATGGAGATCATTTAAGGTCATGCTGCAGGAGGAAACCTTAATGACTTTACTTCCTCTATAGAGTCAAGAGTCAAGAGACTTTTTCATCTATGCTGAACACTAAACTTCATAGTTGTTTGAGGAGTTGTGGAGTTGGAGTTAGTGGTGAAAAAAGTAAATTGAGGCAGAAGATAGTATAAATAAATTAAGATGTTTATGAGTCAGAGACTGAACAGAACAACCAGCCCACAGATCCCTGCTCTCTACACACACTTTTTTTCACTTAATTGAGGCACAAATCTTTTTTTTTTTCTCTGTGTCTGGAATACACCATCACCTCTCTATCAGCACCATCACCTCTCTAACAGCACCATCACCTCTCTATCAGTACCATCACCTCTCTAACAGTACCATCACCTCTCTAACAGCACCATCACCACTCTAACAGTACCATCACCACTCTATCAGTACCATCACCTCTCTAACAGAACCATCACCACTCTAACAGTACCATCACCTCTCTAACAGCACCATCACCTCTCTAACAGTACCATCACCTCTCTAACAGCACCATCACCACTCTAACAGCACCATCACCACTCTAACAGTACCATCACCTCTCTAACAGCACCATCACTCTCTAACAGCACCATCACCACTCTAACAGCACCATCACCTCTCTAACAGTACCATCACCACTCTAACAGCACCATCACCTCTCTAACAGAACCATCACCACTCTAACAGCACCATCACCTCTCTAACAGCACCATCACCACTCTAACAGCACCATCACCACTCTAACAGCACCATCACCTCTCTAACAGTACCATCACCTCTAACAGTACCATCACCTCTCTAACAGCACCATCACACTCTAACAGCACCATCACCTCTCTAACAGAACCATCACCACTCTAACAGCACCATCACCACTCTAACAGCACCATCACCTCTAACAGCACCATCACCACTCTAACAGTACCATCACCTCTCTAACAGAACCATCACCACTCTAACAGCACCATCACCTCTCTAACAGTACCATCACCACTCTAACAGCACCATCACCACTCTAACAGCACCATCACCTCTCTATCAGCACCATCACCTCTCTATCAGCACCATCACCTCTCTAACAGCACCATCACCTCTCTAACAGCACCATCACCTCTCTAACAGCACCATCACCACTCTAACAGCACCATCACCACTCTAACAGCACCATCACCACTCTAACAGCACCATCACCACTCTATCAGTACCATCACCTCTCTAACAGCACCATCACCTCTAACAGCACAATCACCACTCTAACAACACCATCACCACTCTAACAGCACCATCACCACTCTGACAGCACCATCACCACTCTAACAGTACCATCACATCTCTAACAGCACCATCACCTCTAACAGTACCATCACATCTCTAACAGCACCATCACCACTCTAACAGCACCATCACTACTCTAACAGCACCATCACCACTCTAACAGTACCATCACATCTCTAACAGCACCATCACCACTCTAACAGTACCATCACATCTCTAACAGCACCATCACCACTCTAACAACACCATCACATCTCTAACAGCACCATCACCACTCTAACAGCACCATCACCACTCTAACAGCACCATCACCACTCTAACAGTACCATCACATCTCTAACAGCACAATCACCACTCTAACAGCACCATCACTACTCTAACAGTACCATCACCATTCTAACAGTACCATCACATCTCTAACAGCACCATCACCACTCTGACAGCACCATCACCACTCTAACAGCACCATCACTACTCTAACAGCACCATCACCTCTCTATCAGCACCATCACATCTCTAACAGCACCATCACTACTCTAACAGCACCATCACATCTCTAACAGCACCATCACATCTCTAACAGCACCATCACCACTCTAACAGCACCATCACCTCTCTAACAGAACCATCACCACTCTAACAGCACCATCACCACTCTAACAGCACCATCACCACTCTAACAGCACCATCACCACTCTAACAGAACCATCACCACTCTAACAGCACCATCACCTCTCTAACAGCACCATCACCACTCTAACAGCACCATCACCACTCTAACACCATCACCACTCTAACAGCACCATCACATCTCTAACAGCACCATCACCACTCTAACAGCACCATCACCACTCTAACAGTACCATCACATCTCTAACAGCACCATCACCACTCTAACAGCACCATCACATCTCTAACAGCACCATCACCACTCTAACAGCACCATCACATCTCTAACAACACCATCACATCTCTAACAGCACCATCACCTCTCTAACAGCACCATGACATCTCTAACAGCACCATCACCACTCTAACAGCACCATCACCTCTCTAACAGCACCATCACCACTCTAACAGTACAATCACCACTCTAACAGTACCATCACATCTCTAACAGCACCATCTCCACTCTAACAGCACCATCACCTCTCTATCAGCACCATCACCACTCTAACAGCACCATCACCTCTAACAGTACCATCACCTCTCTAACAGCACCATCACATCTCTATCAGCACCATCACCACTCTAACAGCACCATCACATCTCTAACAGCACCATCACCACTCTAACAGCACCATCACTCTCTAACAGCACCATCACCTCTCTAACAGCACCATCACCACTCTAACAGCACCATCACCTCTAACAGCACCATCACCACTCTAACAGTACCATCACATCTCTAACAACACCATCACATCTCTAACAGCACCATCACTCTCTAACAGCACCATCACATCTCTAACAGCACCATCACCTCTCTAACAGCACCATCACATCTCTAACAGCACCATTACCTCTCTAACAGTACAATCACCACTCTAACAGCACCATCACATCTCTATCAGCACCATCACATCTCTAACAGCACCATCACCTCTCTAACAGCACCATCACATCTCTAACAGCACCATTACCTCTCTAACAGTACCATCACATCTCTAACAGCACCATCACCTTTCTAACAGCACCATCACATCTCTAACAGCACCATCATCTCTAACAGCACCATTACCTCTCTAACAGCACCATCACATCTCTATCAGCACCATCACATCTCTAACAGCACCATCACCACTCTAACAGCACCATCACATCTCTATCAGCACCATCACATCTCTAACAGCACCATCACCACTCTAACAGCACAATCACCACTCTAACAGTACCATCACCTCTAACAGCACCATCACCACTCTAACAGCACCATCACCTCTATCAGCACCATCACATCTCTATCAGCACCATCACATCTCTAACAGCACCATCACCTCTCTAACAGCACCATCACATCTCTATCAGCACCATCACATCTCTAACAGCACCATCACCACTCTAACAGCACCATCACCACTCTAACAGCACAATCACCACTCTAACAGTACCATCACATCTCTAACAGCACCATCACCATCTCTAACAGTACCATCACATCTCTAACAGCACCATCACCACTCTAACAGCACCATCACCTCTCTATCAGCACCATCACCACTCTAACAGCACCATCACCTCTCTAACAGCACCATCACCACTCTAACAGCACCATCACCACTCTAACAGCACCATCACCACTCTAACAGCACCATCACATCTCTAACAGCACCATCACCACTCTAACAGCACCATCACCTCTCTATCAGCACCATCACATCTCTAACAGCACCATCACATCTCTAACAGCACCATCACCTCTCTATCAGCACCATCACCACTCTAACAGCACCATCACCTCTCTATCAACACCATCACATCTCTAACAGCACCATCACCACTCTAACAGCACCATCACCACTCTGACAGCACCATCACCTCTCTATCAGCACCATCACATCTCTAACAGCACCATTACCTCTAACAGCACCATCACCACTCTAACAACACCATCACCTCTCTAACAGCACCATCACCTCTAACAGCACCATCACATCTCTAACAGCACCATCACCATTTTAACAGCACCATCACATCTCTATCAGCACCATCACCTCTAACAGCACCATCACCACTCTAACAGCATCATCACATCTCTAACAGCACCATCACCTCTAACAGCACCATCACCTCTAACAGCACCATCACCTCTCTAACAGAACCATCACCACTCTAACAGCATCATCACATCTGTATCAGCACCATCACCTCTCTAACAGTACCATCACCTCTAACAGCACCATCACCTCTCTATCAACACCATCACATCTCTAACAGCACCATCACCTCTCTAACAGAACCATCACCACTCTAACAGCATCATCACATCTGTATCAGCACCATCACCTCTCTAACAGTACCATCACCTCTCTAACAGCACCATCACCTCTCTATCAACACCATCACATCTCTAACAGCACCATCACCACTCTAACAGCATCATCACATCTCTATCAGCACCATCACCTCTCTAACAGCACCATCACCACTCTAACAGCACCATCAGGCAACTGACTTCAGGTCCTTCAGAAAAAGCTCTCCTCCACCTCCCGTGTCCCTTTTCCTCTCACTGCTATAGAGCTTCGATTAGAAGCTAATTATCTCCAGGCAAATTTCAGAAGGTTCTGAAACAAGATTACCTTATTCTGTTCCCACAGCATGCATGAATTTTTTCTGTCCATTCTTTTGTTCTAATTAAAGAAGAACTTGGAAGGAGCATCCATCTCAGTGACGCTGTTTTAAAGCGTGAGTGGACCAGCGCCCCCTGTACTGCAGTGTCCAGAAGGTCGTTCATTTTGGCTTTTTTGCTTTTGAGGGCTTCAATATGCCCTCGATTTCCTGTGGCCTCCAAACCCTGGAGTTCCAATGTCTCTATCACCAAAGCTTTCAGAGATCTGGCGATGTCTCTTGTGACATTGAGAGTGTACTGTTGATAAAAAACGTTTATTTGTGCTTTAGTTAAATTCTACCACTGCTGTAGGGGGTTTAAAGCTTCTACACACACACACACACACACACACACACACAGCACCCACACACTGTGTCCCTACTGCTCAGGCACACTCTTCTACACACACACAAACACACACCAACCACACACCATGTCCCAACCACTAACACACACTACTCTACACACACACACACACACACACACACACAGCACCCAAACACTGTGTCCCTACTGCTAACGCACACTCCTCTACACACACAAACACACACCACCCATACACCATGTCCCAACCACTAACACACACTTCTACACACACATATACACACCACCCACACACACACACACACACACACCCACACACACCCACACTAACACACACCTCTACACACACACACACACACACACACACACACACACGCCTGCACGCACAGGCACGCTAATACACACACATACACACACACCTGCGTGCACAGGCTCACTAATACACACACACACACACACACACACACACACACACACACACACACTCCTGCACGCACAGGCTCGCTAAAAACACACAAACACACACGCCTGCACGCACAGGCTCGCTAATACACACACACACACACACACACACACACACACACACACACACACACACACACACACACACAGGCACGTGTTAACACATTTACCCAATAACACACAAACATGTCCATACATGATTTTTATCCACACACCCTCATGCCTTCAGCATATCATATTATTTCTCTCTCTCTCTCTCTCTCTCTCTCTCTCTCCATCTCTCTCTCTCCATCTCTCTCTCTCCATCTCTCTCTCTCTCCATCTCTCTCTCTCTCCATCTCTCCATCTCTCTCTCTCTCCATCTCTCTCTCTCTCTCTCTTACACACACACACACACTTTGCTGATTGCAGTGCAGACTGTTTAAAATGAGATTGACTAAATTTGATGTGACACATTGCCAATTTTCGTTTCTCCACATCAGATCAGAACATCTTCAGGATCTTGGACTCAGTTCTCCAGTTACATAAACACATGTGTGAAAAGATTTCAGCCTCAATCTGCTGTAATCAGATAGATAGTGACTATCTCACACACACACACACACACACACACACACACACACACACTGAGGGGTGTTTTTGAGGAGAAGTTTCTACATGTCACCTTGTCCCTGCAGAGAAAGAGCGTTCTTGGCGTACTGGAGAGGAGTATCTCACCATCCTGTCCGCCAGCGTGTGTGTGTGTGTGTGTGTCTGTGTGTGTGTGTGTGTGTGTGTGTGTGTGTGTGTGTGTGTGTGTGTGTGTGTGTGGAGGCGGTATTTCAGGAGGCTACATTTAAATCTGTTTATATAACGATTTCTTGTTTTCGTTTGGAAAAAGCATTCTTCTGCAGTAGGCCATGATGCTGGTTTGATGAATGATCAGAGGTGGAGAGCGTGAGGAAGGAAGCAGAGCTGGAGATCATGTCCAGTCTTGTGTTTTGCTTTGTCTTCGTTCTTCATTATCTTATCTCCTTTACGTCTCCTTTATGTCTTTTGAGCAAGAAAGCAAAAATTCGAGCTTCGAACCATGCGATGGCTTTCTCGTCATTCTCCATGTTTCTCTTTTTTCTCCAAGATTAGATTTTCTTTTACAAACACGAGATTCGAATAGACGTTAAACTAAGAGCTGTGAATTTTATAATCTGTACAAATTTTCTGTAATGGTTGTTGTTTTTTACCGAGCTCGTAGTCTACATGTCCTTTGGGTTGTTTTTGTTTAGTTTTGGGGCGGGGTTGGGTGGGTGGGGTCATGTTCATGGGCGGGGTTGTGGGCGGAGTCAGTGCAGGTTTACAGGATATTATTATAATGTTGTATAAGTAAAGGTGGACGGCGTCGATCAGCTGCTCCATCATTTTTTTTAGTTTAAGATTAGAGAAAAACAAAAGAGAAAGTTATATTTGCATGATGTTGCTGTATTTTTCAGAGAAGAATTTAATTCTTGTGTATAATGAATGGATGTTTGTTGAAAACTAAATGAAATGTTCCTCAGAAATGTATCCAAGTTGGAAGGTTTAGGTTTAGATCTGTTTTTTTATATATTTCAGATGTGTACTGAACAACTCATTCTACCTGTTCACACATCCCTGTAATCACCATTAACACACACCGACAGGAGTCACACACACACACACACACACACACACACACACACACACACACACACACACACACACACACACACAGTGTCAGTGTTCTGTGGACTCTCACTTGTTTGAGATCATCTAAAAAATTAATTTATGGAAAGCTTCCATCTCCAGAGGGTTCTGTGGTTCTGCAGTTCTGTGGTTCTGCAGACTTGATCATTTGGTTTGGGCTGAGAAACCAGTTGAGTAGAGAAATGTGGAAGAAAGAAATTGGGCTTAAAATTGGACCTTGAGTTTCCCCAAACAGAGATATTAAGCTACTTCTATTGTATCTAACAGGTTCTATACTAATTATTAGGTCAATTTGTTGGATGGATATTGGTTGGATTAAAACACACTCTAGATAAGGTTAAATCGGATATTTTTCTCGAAACTTCCATCACAGAACCTGAATCATCTCAATCTCAAACAAAACACTACTGTGTAAACATCAAGCATACATCCTGAGAATGTTTATTATTGATCCTTCATGGCATGAAGACCATTAAAGTTATATAAAGTTCATAATAAAACTGTAAACTCCATAACCACCCTCATGTTCTCCTTCACATTGTCTATCAGATTCTCCATATTGTTCTACATCACATTTTTCATCAGATTCTCCATCAGGTTCACCATCAGGTTCACCATCAGGTTCTCCATAACATTCTTCATTACATTCTCCATCAGGTTCCCAATCAGCATCTACACACACAAAATCCTAAATGCATGTGTGTGTGTTTCGAAATGTGCTGAGATCGTTAATAATTATGTTCTTTTACTTTTCATATCTCTAATGATGTGCTGTGATTCATTCTGCGTGTGAACCAGAATTCTCCATGGCAACAGCAATCCAACTGTACCAAGCTGTTTATATTTACACACACACACACACACACACACACACACACACACACACACACACACACACACACACACACACACACACACACACACACACACACACGTGAGCGTGACTCCTGCCGGTTCTAATACGTCTCATTAACACACTTTCAGGTGAACTCTGTATGTTTAAGTTTCTCTGTGGGGTTGATGAAAATTCTCCAAATCTCCATCACTTCCACATGTTAATCTTCTACTGATGTTCACCATGATGTTCTCCACACAACTTCTGTACAAAAGATCTATTTCTATATTTGCAATAAATTTGTAATGAAAAGAGAACGACTGCACTGAAGATCTCATCTCTGTGTGTGAATGCACTGAAACCAAACTCTGAGCATGTGAGGGTTTTACATGCAGGATTCTTGTTGTGTGTGTGAGTGTGTGTGTGTGTGTGTGTGTGTGTGTGTGTGTGTGTTTAGTTTATACACCAAAATGTTTCCTAATACACACAAAACAACACAATCTGTACTTTATGAACACATTACTGCTCTATTTGGCAGATCACACACTGATGTTGGTAAGGGTCTGAGGTTCACTCAGGATTCTGTGGAGATGAGGAGGTCTAGGACACCAGAGTCCTCCCACTCCATCCATCACACAACAACCACCATATCTTCATGGAGCTCGCTTTATGTCCACACATAAGAACTCTGTGTTTCTGTAGATAGCTTCATCCTGACATCCACCAAACCAGGAGTCATGCATCAGACTGACTGACAGTAAAAACGTGACTCATCATTTCAGAGAAAATCCACTGCTGCAGAGTCCATGGTGTGTTTGTGTGTGTGTGTCTGTGTGTGTGTGTGTGTGTTACACCACAACACCTTACACTTCTTCATATCTTCAGCTTGTATGCAGCTTCTCAGCCATGGAATCCTTTTCATGAAGCTCAGTATTTATGGAGGCAGTGTGGAGCTCAGTAGTGAATGATGAGACAGATGAGACATGATGCTCTTCAGCACTCGGTGGTCCTGCTCCAACAGTTTTTGTGGTTCAACACCTCATTACTGATCTGCTGTTGCTCCAGGACTCTTCTTTTCCACAATAAGAGCACTTACAGTTGCCTGGGGCAGAACAAACATGGCAGAAACATCACACACATCACACACTGAAATCATGACATGTTTAAAGCACCTGAGATCTTCAGCAGTCTGTGGAGATTACACAGATATGTTCTGGAGTTACTCACCTCTCCAAAATGGAGGTGGCTAAAACACTGAGCAATTAAGAGGGTGCACATACTTCTGTACAGACCCAGGTGCAGACAGACAGACAGACAGACAGACAGACAGACAGACAGACAGACAGACAGACAGACAGACAGATAGATAGATAGATAGATAGATAGATAGATAGATAGATAGATAGATAGATAGATGAAGCCTTTAGTGATAATGATTATGAAAAAAAAGGAAGTGAGGAGAACCTTATGGTGATGATGTATAAGGAGTGTCAAAGGCACAGCAGGATCCTCACACTGCAACTGAACCCTCATGGGGAACTCTGTGTGAGCCAAGCGTCCAGATGTGTTTGTTTTCGTGTGTGTGTGTGTGTGTGTGTGTGTGTGTGTGTGTGTGTGTGTGTATGATTTTTTGTGTGTTCAGTGAGACAAGAGGAACCCGATCGTGGTGTTGCGTTTTAGTGGAGGATCAAAGTAAGAACACAGAGGAACTCTAAGAGCCAACACACACCATCAGGATTACCACCCAGGCATTAAATAATAAACAGTGTAAACACTCATATATATACACACACACACACACACACACACACACACACACACACACACACACACACTGAATGCTCAGTGAAGTCCAATTAAAAGGAAATGATAATTTAAAATGCAGTTAGAGAATCAGAGCAGGACGGAGAGATGGAGGAAGTTAATTAGGAGTTGAGGAGGAGGACAGGTTGAGGAGCTCGCGGGTGAAAAGTGTTCATCAGGGGGTCAGGAGAAGACCAGCTGCTCATGTATCTTCTGCCAGACAACAACAAGGTGAAGACTCTCAGCTCAGGAGGACCTGTGTGTGTGTGTGTGTGTGTGTGTGTGTGTGTGTGTGTGTGAACAAATAGTAACACAATAACTACTGGAAAAACCTCATTCATGCCATGTTTTATAACAACAACACGCAACACATGTGTGATATCGAGGAAACCTCTGACAGTGCTAAAAAAACACTTACAAATCCGCTGTAAAAATCACAACAATAAATCATTCACAACCAAATGGCAATTCGATTGCGTATGAACCCCACACGTCTCTGAGTGAGCTGCACGTGACTTCACACTCCTTCACTCCATTCAGAGTCTGGACAAGATTTAGGTCACAGCCACAATAAAATCTTTTAGTTTGAAAATATTATTAATAATATATTATATTTTTCTCTATTTTTTGTTCTTTTGTCCACACGGAGACGCTGTTTTCAATACTTTAAAAACACTCTCCAAAGAGGATAAATTTGAAACAGCGTTTTCGCGTAACGATGTGGACTGTGTGTGAAAACAGAGGCTTTTGATGGCACATGTTTAGTCATCGCGCAACGTTTCAAAGAGCCGGAAAGTAAATAAACACCAGGCAGGAAATGACACGGGTCGAGGCATCATACGTTTTGCTCATGTGCAGTACAGGAACGTGAAAATTTTTAGACATTTCAGTGGGGATGAGCAACTTTTGGGAAATGACTGAAAAGTGTGGCATAAAGAGCTTTTAGACCAAAAAATCTCAATTTGAAAATGTATCCAGATTCGTGTAGATGGAGCCTAAAACACACGTGATGGTGGAGCAGAAATGAACATCCCGCTGCACATGGCTGAGATCCGTCTCATTTCTCAGGAACACAGAGTCTCACTCACTCACACACACACACACACACACAGGCGGCTGTGGGAAGCTGAGACAATGGCACGAAGATCACGATTGTTCTACTGTCCACTGATTCAAGTCCGAACAGCTCTCTGGGATAAAATCCTAATGAAGTTGTGATGAAGGTATCGACAGATTAGAGAAAAATATCTTACCTCTTACAGGGGATGAGAACCCAAAACCACACGGCCCAAATTATCTAGGGTGACATTTCTCTCATTCGTACAACTGAGCAGCTCAGGATTAAGGGCCTTGCTCAAGGGCCCAGGGATGGCAGCTTGGTGTGGCTGGGATTTGGCTAATGCTAACTGGTTAACTGACAGAAACAGGAACACACAGCCACACTCCCCCTTCCTGTCTGAGACGAGTTTAGACATGTGGACAGAGCACAGATGTGTGGACACTGTGCAGACTTGTGGAAAGACTGCAGACGTGTGAACAGAGCGCAGACAAATAGACATTGTGCAGACGTATGGACAGAGTGCAGTCGTGTAGACAGAGTGCAGACTTGTAGACAAACTGCAGACATGTAGACAGAGTGCAGACATGTAGACATTCTGCAGACGTTTAGACAGACTGCAGACATGTAGACATTCTGCAGACGTTAGACAGACTGCAGACATGTAGACAGAGTGCAGACATGTAGACATTCTGCAGACGTTTAGACAGACTGCAGACATGTAGACAGAGTGCAGACATGTAGACATTCTGCAGACGTTTAGACAGAGTGCAGACATGTAGATAGAGTGCAGACATGTAGACATTCTGCAGACGTTTAGACAGACTGCAGACATGTAGACAGAGTGCAGACAAATAGACATTGTGCAGACGTATGGACAGAGTGCAGTCGTGTAGACAGAGTGCAGACTTGTAGACAAACTGCAGACATGTAGACAGAGTGCAGACATGTAGACATTCTGCAGACCATTAGACAGACTGCAGACATGTAGACATTCTGCAAACGTTTAGACAGACTGCAGACATGTAGACAGAGTGCAGACATGTAGACATTCTGCAGACGTTTAGACAGACTGCAGACATGTAGACAGAGTGCAGACATGTAGACATTCTGCAGACGTTAAGACAGACTGCAGACATGTAGACAGAGTGCAGACATGTAGACATTCTGCAGACATGTAGACATTCTGCAGACATGTAGACATTCTGCAGACGTTTAGACAGACTGCAGACATGTAGACAGAGTGCAGACATGTAGACATTCTGCAGACGTTTAGACAGACTGCAGATAAATAGACATTGTGCAGACGTATGGACAGAGTGCAGACTTGTAGACAAACTGCAGACGTTTAGACAGACTACAGACGTGTAGAAATTCACACAGGTGAAGCACAGAGACAGGAAGTGATTACAAACAACAGAAGAAGAGCTTCAGCAGAAGATATGTAAAAAAGACATGTGAAGAAAATGTGCGAGTGACAATGCCCTCTGGTGGTGTGGTAGACAATTGTCCATAATGTGGCCCTGTCAGAGCTGCTGTTCCAGAACATTAATCAACACTTTCTGACCAATTAGAATCCAGACTCCACCCAGAACTGTAATGTTGTTGGAAATTTCTCACCCATATGTCAAAGACGATTCACTGTTTTATTCTCAACACAGAGGAATGTGGGGAACTTGAGCCTGAGGAGAAGTGCTGAGTCACTTGCTCTATAAACACCATGCTGTAGATCATTTCAGCTCATGCAGGAGCAGCATGAACACACCTCAACCATCTCCACCCAGAGTTCCACATTCACCCTGAACCTGTCCTGGATCAGAGAAATGAAATGGGTTAGGGTTATTTTTTTGTATTTTATGATTTTTTGAATTTCACAAGAACGTCACTACAACGTGATCGTCATCTTCAGTAACCGATAGAACACACGTGCCTTGTACACGTTCTACACATGACATTGCAGCATGACCGGTGCTCTCTTATGTTTATGTATATCTCTGTGAGTTACAGAGTTATATGTGTATATGTGTGTGTGTGTGTGTGTGTGTGTGTGTGTGTGTGTGTGTGTGTGTGTGTGTGTTTGGTATCAGCAGATAAGCATTGTTTTGTTTATCAGTGAAATGAAGCCAATGTCAAAAAGAAAGAGGATTTGTTTGTATTTGAAATCTGGACTTTGCTCCTGGCTGTTTTTTATCCAAGCTGAGAGAGAGAGAGAGAGAGAGAGAGAGAGAGAGAGAGAGAGAGAGAGAGAGAGAGAGAGAGAGAGAGGAGAGAGAGAGAGAGAGAGGAGGAGAGAGCCTTTACTGAAGCTCACTTATCCCTCACTGACAGCAGCCACACTTCACACTGCTGTTTGCATCTAGCCTCTGTTCTTTACCAATCAATCTCACACACACACACACACACACACACACACACACACACACACACACACACACACACACACACACACACACACACACACACACACACACACACACACACACACACAGGTTCGTTGTTTCTGTTTCATCTGTTCCTCATTAATAACTCTGTCAAAAGAACTGCTAGGAATGACCTGCTGTCATGGCGTCAGTATACAGCACACACACACACACACACACACACACACACACACACACACACACACACATCTCTGGGTTTTTACACTGTGTCTCTCAGTCACACAGAGATCTTCACCTGATCTTTAACACAATCCAGTGGAAACAATTCAAGAATAAACCAGGTGATGAGATTTGACCAAATCTGAAGA
>NC_060897.1:23760434-23767934 GCF_014805685.1 Silurus meridionalis | reverse complement strand
ATTCCCACCACAGATCCACGTATTTCTGACACACTGCTCTGCTCGCTGCTGTATCTCAGATAGCTGAGCCCGAGCCGAGACGCTGTGGATCTTTCTGCAGATGTGTCCTTACATCAGGATTTCTTTGTCTCTCTGAATGAGCGCACCGATCTGATATCGGCAATATCTGACATCTGTCTCGGCGTGGAAATCTGGACAAACTTATATTCTTTTCTCATATCTGATATATTGTTTATCTCATCTGACTTTATCATGCAGCATTCTAAAGTATGGTTTGGATTATAAAGTGAACTCAGACATTTCTCATCACTCACACATCATGTAGCTGATTAATCAGATTTCAGATACAGAAATCAGATCCTGTAGTGTAGTACTCTGAGACCTGCTCACCACCGCACTACACCTGCTCGCCACCGCACTACACCTGCTCGCCACCGCACTACACCTGCTCGCCACCGCACTACACCTGATCATCTCCACACTACACCTGCTCACCACCGCACTACACCTGCTCACCACCGCACTACACCTGCTCGCCACCGCACTACACCTGATCATCTCCACCGCACTACACCTGATCATCTCCACACTACACCTGCTCACCACCGCACTACACCTGCTCGCCACCGCACTACACCTGCTCGCCACCACACTACACCTGCTCGCCACCGCACTACACTTGCTCGCCACCACACTACACCTGATCATCTCCACACTACACCTGATCATCTCCACACTACACCTGCTTACCACCGCACTACACCTGCTCGCCACCGCACTACACCTGATCATCCCCACCGCACTACACCTGATCATCTCCACACTACACCTGCTCACCACCACTACACCTGCTCGCCACCGCACTACACCTGCTCGCCACCACACTACACCTGCTCATCACCGCACTACACTTGCTCGCCACCACACTACACCTGATCATCTCCACACTACACCTGATCATCTCCACACTACACCTGCTTACCACCGCACTACACCTGCTCATCACCGCACTACACCTGCTCACCACCGCACTACACCTGATCACCACCGCACTACACCTGATCATCTCCACACTACACCTGCTCATCACGCACTACACCTGCTCGCCACCGCACTACACCTGCTCGTCACCGCAGCACTACACCTGCTCGCCACCACACTACACCTGATCATCTCCACACTACACCTGCTTACCACCGCACTACACCTGCTCGCCACCACACTACACCTGATTATCTCCACACTACACCTGCTCGCCACCGCACTACACCTGCTCGCCACCGCACTACACCTGCTCACCACCGCACTACACCTGATCATCTCCACACTACACCTGCTCATCACCGCACTACACCTGCTTGCCACCGCACTACACCTGCTTACCACCGCTACACCTGCTCATCACCGCACTACACCTGCTCGCCACCGCACTACACCTGCTTACCACCGCACACCTGCTCATCTCCACTACACCTGCTCATCACCACACTACACCTGCTCATCACACTACACCTGCTCGCCACCGCACTACACTTGCTCATCACCGCACTACACCTGATCATCTCCACACCACACCTGCTTACCACCGCACTACACCTGCTCACCACCGCACTACACCTGCTCATCACCGCACTACACTTGCTCGTCACTGCACTACACCTGCTCATCTCCACACTACACCTGCTCGCCACCGCACTACACCTACTTACCACCGCACCACACCTGCTCATCTCCACACTACACCTGCTCATCACACTACACCTGCTCGTCACCGCACTACACCTGATCATCTCCACACTACACCTGCTTACCACCGCACCACACCTGCTCACCACCGCACCACACCTGCTCATCACCGCACTACACCTGCTCATCACTGCACTACACCTGATCATCTCCACACTACACCTGCTTACCACCGCACTACACCTGCTCATCACTGCACTACACCTGCTCGTCACTGCACTACACCTGCTCATCACTGCACTACACCTGCTCATCACCGCACTACACCTGCTCATCTCCACACAACACCTGCTTACCACCGCACTACACCTGCTCACCACCACACTACACCTGCTCAGCTCCACACTACACCTGCTTACCACCACACTACACCTGCTCATCACCGCATGTATTCATCACCTGTGCTGATGCGTCTAGACGCCCTGAGCGTAATCCCCATTATTCCCCATTAACTTGTCTGAGCTGTTTCAGATCGCTTTTTGTGGCCTGTTGCATCTCTGGAATACTGATGTTCCTGTGTGTGACAATGAGGAGCCAGGAACCAGGGGAAACACGGACAAGGGACACCATGGTGCTGAGGAACCAAATAAACCAGACACTCTGAAGAAACAATTATATCATTTGGGCTTTTCAGCTGCAGATGTGTTTGTGTGTGTGTGAGTGTGTACATGTGTGTGTGTGTGTGTGTGTGTGTGTGTGTGTGTATATATATATATATATATATATATATATATATATATATATATATATATATATATATATATATATGTATGTGTGTGTGTGTATATATGTATATATGTGTGTATATGTGTGTGTGTGTGTGTGTGTGTGTGTGTGTGTGTGTGTGTGTGTACATGTGTGTACAACAACAATACAGAATCCTCTCTAGTCAAACTGATCCCAGGGATTTGTGTTAGAGGAGAAAGTGAATGCAGGACTGAGACACACCACTGATGTCTGATCTCAACTGCGCTTTCTCTCTCTCTCTCTCTCTCTCTCTCTCTCTCTCTCTCTCTCTCTCTCCTCTTTCTTTTATTATTTCTTTCTCTCTCTCCATCTTTTAGTCTCCCATCTTTCTCTCTATCTGTCTCTGCAGGAGAAATTCATGTTAAATTTGTTCACAGATACAGAACAAACCTTTCACTTTCAAGATGCAAGTCATTGTTGTGTTATTAAACCCCCAGACAGACAGAGTATAATCCCTTACTTCTTTCTCTCTCTCTCTCTCTCTCTCTCTCTCTCTCTCTCTCTCACACTCACACACACACACACACACACACACACACACACACACACACACACACAGTCTCATACTCACTGCTGCTGTATTTCAGTGCACAGTTAATGAACTGGACTGCAAAACACCAGAGCCACTGTAATTATTCACATCGCACACACACACACACACACACACACACACACACACACACACACACACACACACACACACACCATTCCCACAGAAATAACAGCTTTCTTTTTCTCAGTGGGCTTTAGAGATTACAGAAATGTCCAAACCAGATATAAAGATTTACATTTATATATAAAACTGTAAGTCTGTAAATAAAAACACACCCGATTCATTTATATCAAAATCAGTCTTCCAACACTTTTATCATAAAATATTATGAAAGTAATTAATTTATTTCTAAAATCGCTAGAACTCTCTATATACAGTATCTTTCAGAAGTAAGTACACCCCTCACATTTCAGCAACCATTTTAGCCTTTTTTTTCCCCATAGGAACAAAACTATAAAAAGGAAATGTGGATATATTTTAGAGCATCAGTGTGCAGTTTGTGTAGCAGTACAGATTTACTGTCCTTATATAAAATAACTCAACATACACCCTTATTGTCTAAATAACTGGCAACAAAAAAGTGAGTACACCTTAGATATTATACACAGAAGATATTAGGGGATGTAGTAGTATACGTATTTGTGCCGAAATGTTTCGGTACAGGGCTTTTGGTTTGCTGCACAAGTGTACTGAATGCAAACATTGTGCGCTTCCTCAGGAACATATTAAGTGGCAGACCACAAGTTTGTTTAGTCTCTGCCTCGGGGCATGTTGCAAAAGTGCATTTCTTTAAATGTTTATTATTAAAATTGAAAACATGCACAACAATGCCAGGGGTATAAAAAAGAAACTAGAGTTAGCGCAGTGTCACCGCGGCTGCTCGCTCTGTACCAGAAATATGATTCGTTTTGTGCCCGCATGAAAACTCTAAAGAACACATAGAGTGCTAACGTTGGAACCATTTCAGGAATTGGTTAGCGGCTAATGCTAGCATTATGGATTCTTTAGCGCTTTATGTCCAGCTTCAAGAACTGACAGTTCCACATATAAATAAAATATTATTTTATATATTATTTAACCAAGCAGGCATTCAATTATCATGATTATCAACTGTTCAAATGTTGATAATCACATGGTACTAATAATAAATGAACTGCGTTAATGAAAAACAAGAAGCAATTTAATGTTTTGTATTTCTTTCAGTCAACTATACCGAAACTAAACCAAACTGTAACATAAAAAATGAGGTACGTCCCGAACCGTGAATTTTGTGTACCGTTAAACCCCATATATATATTGTGTGTGTGTGTGTGTGTGTGTGTGTGTGTGTATATATATATATATATATATATATATATATATATATAAATGATATAAATATATAGAGTCAAGTTAAGTTTATGTCTATAGTGATTTTCACAATGAACATTGTCTCAAAGCAGTTTTACAGGATTGAAGAATGAAGGTTAAATGATGTGTTTATCTCTGATGATGATGGAGACGGGGGCGACTGTGGTGAAGGAAAAACTCCCTTAGATGTTATGAGGAATAAACCTTAAAAGCAGAACCTCATCCTGATCTGTGTGACATCGAGAGTGTGATTATAGTCTTTAAACACTACAGAACACTGAAGAGAGAGAACTAACATGAGTACTGGAGTGTGTGATTATGACTGATGATCTTTCTACAGTCTTTTACAGTCAGACAGACAGACAGACAGACAGACAGACAGACAGACAGACAGACAGACAGACAGACAGATAGATAGATAGATAGATAGATAGATAGATAGATAGATAGATAGATGATAGATAGATAGATATCTCTCCTCTTTTACTTTTCTCATCAGCTCATCCATCAATCAGCATTCATTTAATGCCTCATAACTGTTTATCGATCTGCAGCACCAATCATCTCTCTCTCTCTCTCTCTCTCTCTCTCTCTCTCTCTCTTTCAGTATTTATTTGACTGTTTATTTACTGTATCTTATCTCAGACTCACGTAATTCTTCAGCTCCTTCTGTAGCTCATAATGAAACACTGATTATGTGCTGTGGAGGAGGAGAAGAGAGAGAAACAGAGAAAAGGGATGAGATGATGAGTGGAGGAGGAGGAGAGCTGAAGGCTGATTTACAGTGTGATGGTGAAAGTTCAGGATGCAGAATGATGAGTTCTCACACACACACACACACACACACACACACACACACACACACACACACACACACACACACACACATTATTGAGAACAACGAGAAGACACACCCAGTCTCTCTTTGTCTTGCTCGCTTTTCTTTCTCCCGGTTTTCTTTTTATACTCTGCTATCTCCCAACTGCTAATTTTGATGACATATGTGTTTGCACCTTTACACACACACACACACACACACACACACACACACACACACACACACACACACACACTTGTCACTTCCTGTTTCCTCCCACTTGTGTTTATCTGCACACTAGAGAAACACACACACACACACACACACACACACACACACACACACACACACACACACACAGCCCACTCATTGCTGCAGTTATAAAATATATTCTCTCTCCACAGTGTTTCACTCAGAGCTTCACACAGAGATCAGGTCTCAGTGCAGATGTTCACCACACCATTCTTCAGGTTCTGGTAAAATCTTCAGTTAAAGGTGTGTGTGTGTGTGTGTGTGTGTGTGTGTGTGTGTGTGTGTGTTTGAGAGGGAGGGATGTGCTGAGTGGAGATGGTGTCACCACTAAATCTTCAGGAACTAAAGATCGACACACACTACTGAGAGACAAAGCATCGGCTGATGTTTCTACAGATGTGCGACGTGTGTGTTTATTTCAACTGATTTTTTATTTCTTCTTTTCTTTAGTAGTTTTGATGCTAAGAAAAAGATCAAATTTAAATCATTGATGCTCTGATGCTCCTTCATTTCTCCTCCGAGCGTGCAGATAATCACTAGTGTGTGTTAGGAAACCACAAATGTGAGATCTTTTAGAAACACTATAGATTTAGTGGATTAGTAAAGCAGACCTTCCTTGTGAAAAACGGTGGGGTTCTGCCAGACGGAGGGAGGATGAGTGTAATCTAGAGATTAGGGTCAGCTGTACATGTTTCTTTGTAGGTCGGCGTGAAATCTCAGAGCATCTTTTAAAGACACTTGACTCTGAAAAGTTTCTAAAAATAGAACTCTGCTGATACCAGGCGGAGAACACAAACACGAAAACACGACTCTAGTCTTTATAAAGATACAAACTTCTTAAATCACAAAATACATGAAGAAACTTTACCTACACAAATTCATGCTCTGTGGAATGTTCCTGTTGTTTTGGGTTCTGCACCTGCTTCAGTGAAGATTCTGAGCTCCACTTTCACAGGATTATAATCAACTGTATGAGTTCACACCTCATGCGATTTACAGCTGAGACACGTTTTTGTTTTAGACAAATTAATAGTAGAGTGGGGACAGAGCAGCGTTCTTCACACGTTCTTCACACACTCCTCACAGGTTCTCCAGATGTTACACAGAGGAAGAAATCTGTAGGATCTAAATCTGATCTGGGAAGATGAGCTCATCATGCCAGCATTCTCAGTCATGTTTGTGTGTGTGTGTGTGTGTGTGTGTGTGTGTGTGTGTGTGTGTGTGTGAGAGAGTGAGTGAGTGAGTGAGTGAGAGAGAGAGAGAGAGAGAGAGACAGTATTAACTCCAGTGTCACTGTCAGTTTCACATGCAGCCTCAGGGAGAGGAGTTTAAACACACTGCTGCTGATGCAACGTGAGAATAAGTTTACACACCCTGCATATTTTGTCTGTCTGTCTGTCTTCATGTCAGTGTCTGTTTGTCTCTCTCAGCCTGTCTCTCTCTCTCTCTCTCTCTCTATGTGCCTTTCTGTCATTCAGTCCTTGTATGTCTCTTTAGCTCGCTGTCTTCTTGTCTCTGTCACAGTCTACACACTCTCACACACTCTTAAATATCTTGTCTGTCTGTCTGGTTGTCTTTCTGTCTGTCTGTCTGTCTGTCTGTCTGTCTGTTTACATGTCTTTCTGTCTTCCTGTCACTGTCTGTTTCTCTCTCTCCTCTCCTCTCCCTCCCTCCTTTTCTCTGTCTGTCACAGTCTCTCTCTCTCTCTCACACACACACACACACACACACACACACACACACACACACACACACACACAGAATCACGGAATTATACACACTCAAACACTGACATCTGCTGGACAAAACGAATGATTTTACCTCTCTCTCTCTCTCTCTCTCTCTCTCTCTCTCTCTCTCTCTCTCTCTCTCTCTCACACACACACACACACACACACACACACACACACACACACACACACACAGGGGGTCAGTGTGAGATGCTGAGTGTACAGAATCATGCAGCCTCGTCACGTCCTGAATCAACAACAGCACCGATTCAACACTGGAGCACATGAAGAATGGACGAGCGAGA
>NC_060897.1:23740434-23755434 GCF_014805685.1 Silurus meridionalis | reverse complement strand
GCAGTTCAACAGACACAACTTTCTTTTATTTTTTATTCACTTTTCACACGCTTTCCTTTTCCTCTTACCCACACCAGGACACACAACCACTTGCGGTAACGCACATCTTTCCTCGACGCCAACGCGTAACCCGCACACACATTTTCCAAAATTGTGCAGCCCTAATTTACACAAACGTACATAAATATATAAAAAGGTTTGGGTAATAAAGTGAATAAAACCATTTTTATAATAAATTCTAACAAAAGCATAAAAATAACTTTTTGCACTTTTAAGGGTTCAGTGCAGGGCTGCAGCTATCGATTATTATAATAATCAAGTATTCTACTGATTATTCCACTGATTAATTGAGTAATCCAGATAAGAAGTGCTTTTTCTTTATTAAAGATCGATACTAAAGAGAAAATAAGACGGGTCTCTTGAAATGATTCTATTTTTAGAAATATAGAAATTTGATTTCTATTTTAGAAAAATTTACATTTTTATTGCTGAAATTGCATAAAAGAATATCTGTGAAAACTAAACCTATTTAGTGCCTTTAAGTACAAATACAAACATTTCAATAAAATGGCTACAAAAAAGTTTGAAGTGTGAGAAATAAAGTCAGAATTGCAAGAAACAAAAAGTTGTAATTGGGCAAACTTTTTGTTTAATGTTGTGAAAATGTGCTTCCATGTGTTTGTGGATTTAGAGAAAGCGTACGACAGAGTGGAGAGAGGAGTTGTGGTGGTGTATGAGGAAGTCTGGTATGTCAGAGAAGTATGTGAGGGTGATGCAGGACATTTATGAGGACAGTGCAGCAGTGAAGTGTGCAGTAGGAACGACAGACTGGT
Source organism: Silurus meridionalis (assembly GCF_014805685.1). Lineage (NCBI taxonomy): Eukaryota > Metazoa > Chordata > Actinopteri > Siluriformes > Siluridae > Silurus > Silurus meridionalis. Next base: position 23,754,601 of record NC_060897.1, on the reverse strand, counting down.
TTAAGGTGGAGGTTGGACTGCATCAAGGATCAGCTCTGAGCCCTTTCCTGTTTGCAGTGGTGATGGACAGGTTAAAGGATGAGGTCAGACAGGAGTCTCCCTGGATGTTTGCAGATGATATTGTGATTTGTGGTGAGAGTAGGGAGCAGGTGTTGAAGAGCCTGGAGAGGTGGAGGTACACGCTGGAGAGAAGGGGAATGAAAGACAGTAGGAGTAAGACAGAGTACACGTGTGTGAATCAGAGGGAGGGCAGTGGAGGGGTGCGGTTGCAGGGAGAAGAGGTGGAGAAGGTGGAGGAGTTCAGGTACCTGGGGTCAACAGTGCAAAGTGTTTGTACATGCAGGTAGTTGGTGTGAAAGAGGCAGATGTAGGGGACAGGGAGGAATGGAGACGGATGATCCGCTGTGGCGACACCTAATGGGAGCAGCTGAAAGAAGATAAAAGAGCTTTCATAGTGTTTAGCTGCTTGGAGCGCTCCAGAGTGCGTCAGTATTAATGGTCTGTGGGGAAACACACTGCTCTGTGTGTAGTTAAATGGACTGAATGTGAGGCAAATCATTTGCCTCTATGAATTTTTGTATTCAAATTATTCGAGTTACTCAAGGAATCATTTCAGCCCTGGTTCAGTAAAAAATCCTCAGATCTCACTTCTGCTGTTAGTGATGAATAAAGATGAATAAATCAGCTCTGTTCATTTCTGTGTGTGTGTACAGGCAGTTACACTCCGGCCCCTGGGGGCCCATTTTCTGCTCTCACCCCTAGCATGTGGCCTCAAGACATCCTAACCAAGCACCACCAGGTATCTCACCTTCTGTTCTCTTTCTCTGTTCTCTCACTCTTCCACTCTCATTCTCATTCTCACTCACTTTCTTACTCTCTGACTCTCTTTCTAACTCTCTTTCTCACGCTCACTCTTTCTCATTCACTTTCTTACTCTCTCACTATCTTGCTCTTCTCTCTCTCTCTCTCTCTCTCTCTCTCTCTCTCTCTCTCTCACTGTTGTTATTATTTTTGTTTATGGAATTTACAGAAAGACAGAAATCTGCTATCGGAACCTCAGTATGATGAGTTCGGGTTCCGGATCGACAGTGAAGGTAAGAAATAGATTTTTTTTTGTTTGTTTGTTAATTTGTCTGGCTGTCCATCCGTCCATTAATCCATCTGTCCATCCATCAAATCAATTTTATTGAATGATTTTAAGAGTAGCTCATGTTATTGAGTAACTGCACTGGATTATCTGTTACACTAATATGTCTGAGGAGTTTTTTGCTTTTGGTGTGTGTGTGTGTGTGTGTGTGTGTGTGTGTGTGTTAGATGGGGTGGAGGCAAGTGATTGGCTTCGAGGTGATCGAGCTCCACAGAGAGAAGATCCCCAGCAGAGACTGCGCTGGCAGGCCCACCTGGAGTTCACACACAACCACACAGTAGGAGATCTCACCTGGGACCTGATCTCTCCCATCCTGCCCCGCTCCGATCGTCTCCGCTCTCTTGTGCTGGCCGGGATACCACACAGCATGAGACCTCAGGTGTGTGTGCACGTACGCATGCTATACTTTATTTATTAATTTCTCACTCTACAGCTCGTGCATCTCCTGCTTCTCAGAGTGTATATCTGCGTGTGTGTGTCTGTGTGTGCGTGCGCTGCAGGGGCCAGACTACACCGAAAACTTTCTCACTGCTTATGTTTCTTCTGCTTCTGTAATGTGACGTGTGTCTGTGTGTGTGTGTGTGTGTGTGTGTGTGTGTGTGTGTGTGTGTGTGTGTGTGTGTGTGTGTGTGTGTGTAGCTATGGATGCGACTGTCGGGAGCACTGCAGAAGAAAAGGACCTCAGACATTTCTTACAGAGAGATCATCAAAAACAGCTCAAATGATGACACAACAGCAGCCAAACAGGTATTCTCTCATGCACACACACACACACACACACACACACACACACACACACACACACACACGCATACACACATACCTTTCATACACTCAGTAGTACAGATGGATAATTTACTTTAAGCATTCATTACACAATTCTACCTTTTTGTAGTGTATTATATAGTAAGTGTATATGTGTGTTCTCCACAGATAGAGAAGGATCTTCTGCGCACCATGCCCACTAATGCGTGCTTCAGTACTCTGAGCAGTGTGGGAGTTCCACGCCTTAGACGGGTTCTTAGGGGATTGGCCTGGCTCTACCCTGACATCGGGTACTGTCAAGGCACCGGCATGGTGAGTCTGTTTGTCTGTGTCTCTGTCTGTCTGTCTGATATCCTGTCTGTCTGTCCATCTCTGACATATTGTCATGTTTCTGATTGACTTTGACACCGTCTCAGTATCACTATCTTTCTCTTTATATTTCTGTCTGTCTGATATTCTGTCTGTCATTGTCTGTTTTTAAAACTGTTTGTCTATCTCTCTGTCTGTCTTTCTTTCTCCTTCTGACTTTCTGATAGATTGTCATGTTTCTGATTGTATTTGACACTCTCTCTCTCTCTCTCTCTCTCTCTCTCTGTGTGTGTGTCAATGCTGTAGTAGATGATTAGATGTTACTGTACACTGCTGTCTGAGTATCAGGACCAGATAGTGTTAAATAACTAAATAAACAGTTGTAAATGTGGAATATTCATGAGAGTATAATGAATATTAATTATTAACTAAACCCCACAGTCTCACCTGTCTCACTCTGTGTGTGTGTGTGTGTGTGTGTGTGTGTGTGTGTGTGTGTGTGTGTGTGTGTGGTGGTGTCATGTTTGCTGCTGTTCCTGGAGGAAGAAGATGCACTGTGGATGATGTGTGCTTTAATTGAGGACCTGCTGCCTCCATCGTACTTCTCCTCCACCTTGCTGGGGGTGCAGACGGACCAGCGCGTTCTCCGCCAGCTCATCGTCCAGTACCTGCCCCGTCTGGACCGCCTGCTGCAGGAGCATGACATCGGTCTCGCACGCACGCACACACGCACACACACACGCACGCACACACACACACACACACACACACACACACACACAAAGACTTGATTTTTATTGATCTTTTTATAATAATTTTATGTAGATTTTTAATCTGTATTAATCTGCATTTGACCAAAATTATGGGATGTGTTTTTTTCACAGAACTTTCCCTCATCACTCTGCACTGGTTCCTGACCTCGTTTGCCAGTGTGGTGGATATCCGGGTTCTGTTGCGGATCTGGGATCTGCTTTTCTATGAGGGTTCCATCGTCCTTTTCCAGGTGACCCTGGGCATGCTGAAGATCAAAGTGAGTCCTCTGAACACTGAAAACTCCTGATTCTGTCCAATATTACACGTGGAGCTGATGTAAGATCAACACTGAAGTGGCTAATCTGGCTGAGTGGAACACGTGGCAGTATTTAAAAGGATCACCAGCGTTGGTGTGTGTGTGCGTGTGTGTGTGTGTAAGTGAGTGGTACTTCAGAGAGCTGTGACGGTTTTAAAGTGCATGGCTTCATGTACTTAAAGGTCATTGGACAGTTTATTAAAACATTACAGTTAATGTAATGAAACACTCAGGCTTGCTCAAGGAGCTTGTGTTACTGCACTGAGTATTCACTCCACTTGAACTTTTTCACACTTTAGCCTTAAAACCTCGATCTGAAATTAAGTTCATGGGATTTTATGTCATGAATATGTATATAATCGCATTTAATATTGGAGGGAATAACTGAAGAGAAAACAATAAAATTATTAATGGTTTTTGTAAAAACCTATGAATTAGTTCTAGTTTGACATTACTTTCACAAGAATGTACATAATTAGCTGAATAGAGTTGACCTGGGTGTGTTGATCGTGGCTTCATTATAAACACATCTTTTTCTGGAAGAAATCTGAATGGATGTTTTTTACTTGTAAATTATTTTATACAGTATATAGATCTTTGTTTAACCTATTCAGTTAAGCTCAAACGAGCAGCTAGCGATTATTGTAGTAATCAAGTATTCTACTGATTAGTCCATCGAGTCATTGAGTAATCGGATAAAAAGCGCTTTTTATTTATTAAAGAGCAATAATAAATATACATGAGAAAAAATTATAGGACTCCTAAATGAACTCCTAAATGTCTGTAAAAACTAAACCCATTTAGTGCCTTTAATTTCCATATTACATTAAAATGCAAATACAAATATAAAAAAAAGACATTTATTAATCAGGGGTCTTATTTATAAACATTTATAAACAAAACAAGAGTGAAAACATGTGTATGGCACTTTCCACGCAAAGGTTATGATTTCTAAAAAAACTAACTTGACTGGAGAAAATGTGCAACTAATAAGTAAACTGTAAACCCTGCGTACACACAACGTGGAAACACAAAAGGAGTGCGTGGTTGGCTGAGTGAGTGGGTGGGTGGGTGAGTGAGTGAGTAAATGAGTGAGTGAGTGGGGGGTTGGGTGGGTAGGTAGAGTGTGTGGGTGAGTGAGTGGGTGTGTGAGTTAGTAAATGAGTGAGTGGGTGGGTGGGTAGGTAGAGTGTGTGGGTGAGTGTGTGGGTGAGTGTGGGTGAGTGAGTGGGTAAATGAGTGAGTGAGTGGGTGGGTGGAGTCTGTGGGTGTGAGTGAATAAATGAGTGAGTGAGGTGGGTGGGTGGAGTGTGTGGGTGTGTGAGTGAATAAATGAGTGAGTGGGAGGGTGGGTGGGTGGAGTGTGTGGGTGTGTGAGTGAATAAATGAGTGAGTGGGTAGAGTGTGTGGGTGAGTGAGTAAATGAGTGAGTGGGAGGGTGGGTGGGTGGAGTGTGTGGGTGTGTGAGTGAGTAAATGAGTGGGTGGGTGGAGTGTGGGGGTGAGTGAGTAAATGAGTGAGTGAATGAGTAGGAAAAGAAAACGATTCAAAATGTTCTATCATAAAAATCAGAAATTGAATGAAGTTTATTTCAGGAATAGGAAGGAAGGTGTTTGAGATCTTCGAGAAGTTGAAGAATCTGAGAGTTTATATGAAGTGAACTTGGAGTGACTTCCTGTTTGTTCAGAGTGTGTTCCTGCAGCTCTGTGTCTGTGTGTTTGCTAATTGGCTGAGGTTCCAGGCAGGTGTCAGAGCGACACCCACGTCCACATCATTGCTGCCTCTCACCACAGTGTTCCTCTTGATTGGCTTCCTGTGCAGGAGGAAGAGCTGGTGTCTTCTGAGAACTCTGCGTCCATCTTCAACACGCTGTCAGACCTGCCGAGTCAGCTGGAGGACGGAGCCGTGGTGCTGGGGGAGGCAGTGAGACTGGCAGGGGCGTTCTCTCAGGACACGCTGGACGCTCAGAGACACAAACACCTGGCCTACATCCTCGCTGAACAGACACAGCTCAACTCCAACACCACACACACACTTAACACCGGCCTCAATAAGGTAATCACACACACACACACACACACACACACATTGTTGAATGTACTTCACTCGTAGGTCAAGTTACCACTGTACATGTAATTCTACAGCAGTGTTATTATCAGGTGTGAACTTTCTCATCTTCCTCCTGTTCCTCCTGCAGGTGGTTCGGAGACAGAGTCTGCGCAGGAAGTCCACATTAAGCTCTCTGCTGTTTGGAGAGGATGAGGCTGAGGCTCTCAAGGCCAAAAACATCAAACAGACTGAGCTGGTGGCAGCGCTGAGGGAAGCGATCACTCGTACTGCTGAACACTTCCACTGTCTCGACCCTGACCACTGTTCCACGGTGAGTTCTTCATCATCATCATCATCATCATCATCATCACCACCATACACACTGACCCCTGCACCACAGTGAGTCCTTCATCATCATCATCATCATCATCATCATCATCATCACCATACAAACTGACTCCTGCACCACAGTGAGTCCATCATCATCACCATACACACTGACTTCTGCACCACAGTGAGGTGATCATCATCATCATCACCATACACACTGACTTCTGCACCACAGTGAGGTGATCATCATCATCACCATACACACTGACTCCTGCACCACAGTGAGTTCATCATCATCATCACCATACACACTGACTCCTGCACCACAGTGAGTTCATCATCATCATCACCATACACACTGACTCCTGCACCACAGTGAGTTCATCATCATCATCACCATACACACTGACTCCTGCACCACAGTGAGTGGGAGGACTTATACCCACAGCTGTATCATTATTGTCACTCATGCAGCTATAGGATCTTAAACTGTCTCTTTCTCACACACACATATCAGGACTTGACTCCAGACTACTCCATGGAGAGTCATCAGCGGGACCATGAGAGCTTCCTGGTGGTGTCTCAGAATCGTAGGAGGCGTGCTAAAGCACTGCTGGATTTTGAGCGCCATGATGATGATGAATTGGGTTTCCGAAAAAATGACATCATCACAGTAAGTTTCTGTGATTCCCAAAACCACATACTGGTCCTGTTTAACGTCGAGTATTATAATGAGTAATAATATGTTCACAGTGCAGATTGTGTTTTCACTTCTTTCTTTCTTTCTTTCTTTCTTTCTTTCTTTCTTTCTTTCTTTCTTTCTTTCTTTCTTTCTTTCTTTCTTTCTTCTTTCTTTCTTTCTTTCTTTCTTTCTTTCTTTCTTTCTTTCTTTCTTTCTTTCTCTTTCACAGATTGTGTCTCAGAAGGATGAACACTGCTGGGTGGGAGAGCTGAACGGACTGAGAGGTACACCCTGTAGAGCGCTGTACACACTTTCATACGTGTGTGTGTGTGTGTGTGTGTGTGTGTGTGTGTGTAACCTACTGCTCTGTTTTGTTCCAGGTTGGTTTCCAGCTAAATTTGTGGAAATCCTGGATGAACGTAGTAAAGAGGTAAATAAATGAATAAACTTGTGTGTGATTGTGTTGAGTGTTTTCAGTGTAATAAAGTTGTAACGCTGATGCTGTGTGTGTCTGTGTGTGTCTGTGTGTCTGTGTGTGTCTGTGTGTGTCTGTGTGTGTCAGTACTCTCTGGCTGGTGATGACTCTGTGACTGAGGCTGTAACTGATTTGGTTCGGGGAACACTGTGTCCTGCTCTCAAGGCCATTTTTCAGCATGGCCTGAAGAAGCCCTCTATACTGGGTGGGCCCTGCCACCCCTGGCTTTTCATCGAGGAGGTACCAAAGTAGCTCACACCACTCTTCACCTCCTGTCTGCTTTATAAGCGCTGCTTGTTGATGAGTTTTGTGTGATTGCAGGCGGCGAGTCGGGAGGTGGAGAGAGACTTTAACTCGGTTTACTCCAGACTGGTGCTCTGTAAAACCTACAGGTGAGAGTTTAACCCTGCCCAACTCGTCTCCTGCTCAGTGTTACACTTAAAGACTGGATAGGAATCCAAAACTTTTACAACGAAAGTCTACAAACTCTGCACATATTAATATATGATAATATAATCTCCCTCTCTCTGTTCCTTCAGGTTAGATGAAGATGGAAAAGTTCTTACTCCTGAAGAGCTGCTGTACAGAGTGAGTGGCTCAGGTGTTTGTGTTAAATGTGTTTGTGGACAGGGATCATGATCACAGTGGGGTTACAGAATACTGCAAATACTGGGTTGTCATGGTAACAGATATTTATGTATATTCCTATATCTTGGTGTGATCTTAGATTGTTTTATATTAAACTCTCTCTCTCTCTCTCTCTCTCTCTCTCTCGCTCTCTCTCTCTCTCTCTCTCTGTCTCTGTCTCTGTGTCCCGGTTTTCAGGCTGTACAGAGTGTAAATATGAGTCACGACTCTGCACACGCTCAGATGGACGTCAAGTTCCGCTCACTCATCTGTGTGGGATTGAAGTATGTACACCACTCCTCTTCTCTCTCTTTTCCAGGGTTCCTACATATTTTGGAAAAGTGTGGAAAAAGTATTTAATTTGATTAGAGTTGATTTGAGCGATGTCCAGGTCAGAATTGGGGGGGGGATTTGCTTTATCCTGCATCATTTCCGCCTGCCGTTAATTTACTTTCCCGCTTTTTGAAACATTGTGACAATGATTAAAAATGCATCATGGTTTTCACAGCCCACAGAAAACAGCCTTTTCTGATTTATCCACTTTGGAGAGTATTTTTAAAAAGCTACATTTTCGTTTACTGAAAACGGCATCTCATTGTGGACGGAAAACAAAACGGAGAGAAAAATATGCTTTCAAACAACAACATATTATTGTGGACATGGCCAAAAGGTGGAGTTAGGAGCAGACTCTCAGCACTGCTGAAAGATCAGCGCTGGACCGGATCTGCACAGGCAGCACATGCCATGACAGTGTACTGACCAAAAACATCTCGGATTCTGATTCCTACATACATAAGAGATTGTAACGTAATATGGTCTTTAAAATCTTTCAGAAGTCTGGAACTTTCAAATGAAAAATGTGTAGGAACCCTGATCCTCTATCTCTCCCCTCACCCCTCCATTCTTCTCTCTGTATCTCTCCTCCCTTCTCTCCATACTTCTCTCTAATGTCTCCCATCTTATCTCTGTGTGTGTGTGTGTTACAGTGAGCAGGTGCTACACTTGTGGTTGGAGGTTCTATGTTCCAGTATCTCAGCAGTAGAGAAGTGGTATCAGCCATGGTCATTCCTACGCAGTCCTGGCTGGGTGCAGATCAAGTGTGAGCTTCGGTAAAAAACACACACACACACACACACACACACACACACACACACAGATAAGATAGAGAACGCAGCAGTGCTGTGGTTAAATGAAGAGTAATACTGATATAACAAGAGTCATTAATGATGTCATGATGTCATTAATGTACATTATTACATGGGGGAGGGGGTACAGTCTACAGCTCACTACACTATACTGCCCTCTGCTGGTGGAAGTCTTGTACAACTAAATCTAAATCAGAGAATGATTATCTCCTTTTTATTCAGTCTGTGTAAATCACATTCATGTTTCTTTTCTGTTTCAGAGTTTTATCCAAGTTCTCCTTCAGTCTCTCTCAGGACTGTGAACTACCTGCCAAGAAAGAGGTGACTTTCCATCATCACCACATCACATTACATGTACTGGTGTATTCCACACAAACTCATACACACAAGCTGAGCACAGGATCTTGTGTGTGTGTGTGTGTGTGTGTGTGTGTGTGTGTGTGTGTGTGTGTGTGTGTGTGTGTGTGTTTGTGCGCTGTTCCAGAAGTCTCCCATTCTGAGATCAGAAGTGGTGGATGTCTTGGTGCAACATCACCTCTTTAGTTGGGATCTTTAGGTAAAATGAGTCTGACCTCAGGTTCTGTTCACATCACCACACTTCACAGATAAGTGTTCACAACTCAGTTCTATCAGGTTCTCTCAGGTTCTGCCTTCACCTGTACAATTCACTTTATCGTGATTAGATATATGTAAGTCGCTGTGTGGTCAGACACACCTCCTGAATCTGAACACGTAGTGGTGTGGTGTCAAGAGAGGAGAAAGATCTTAATACAGCTAGTCAGGAGGAACAAGTCTGTTTCTAGAAGCTCAGCCTGAGCTCAAGTCAGCAGGTTTATTACAAGTGATACAAGAGAAGCTACAGATACTCACGTCTTTACAGCCAGTCTGTGTGAGGACCTCTTGTGGCTATCTGATCTCTGATCCGGGCCGATCCAATCCACATTTTTATCAATACTGAACAGAACCTGAGGCTCAGACTGCATATAGTCATTTCACAAGTGTGTAAGTGTGTGTGTGTGTGTGTTTTGTGCTCGCTGTAGTGCTGGTAGTGGGTGTGGCTTTGGGATATGCCCTCCTCCCAGCTGCCCTGCCCCTTTAATAATCACTGCAGCCTTCATGGTTCCATGGGTCTCTCTTTAGTCTGGAGCAGCACAGGGGGAAGGGCTTATTGATGTATTGATTTTATAAAACAGTTCAATAAACAATACATTAATATTAACAGATTTATGTTTTTGACACCACATTGCTGTTTTTGCTCAGTTTCACAAACAAAAATAACCCAAACAAAGCCACAGCAGTGTTTTGGATCTCTCCTAGCAACAGGTTGGTTTCTTCCTGAACGAATCACTTATTTAAATGATTCGGTTCAATCGCAATGACTCACTTATTAATAGTGACTTACTGCCACCTATTGGCAGTTTATATATCACATGTAAAGTATTTTCACATTTTTTTTAAATAATGTATCAATATTCAGCATTTTACCATTCAAATATCAAAACATTATTAATGCATTTCTAACTTGAATCATAACATGTCCCTCTGAGCTGCATTTAACAGTGTGTAAATACATCGAAATGCTTCTTCAGATACAGCTTCTGACTTATGTCTAGGTGTGTGTGTAAAAGTAAATGCACCCCTCTTCCACAGCACACTGTTCTTCTGCTGCACATAACCACTGATTCTCTCTGTTGTATCGTCTGTTTCTTTTTCTCTACAATTAATTTATGTCTTTTGATCAACTTTTAGGGGTGTTACTGTGGTTACTTCCCTATTTGTGTAAAGAAATCAGGGCGAGGGTTTGAACAATTGTTCTTATTGTGGATGAATGAGAAGGTTCAGATCAGACCTGATGGTTGACTGCTGAATCATTTCCTGTCCTGGTGCAGTAAGCAGTGGACACCAGACATGTGCTGATCACTCCTCATAGTCATATAATAAACCCTGAGGAGTTCCATCTTCTGCTTCATCACACTGTTTTGTCTCCTGTGAGGGGACTGTGTGAGTCCAGCACATGCCTGGTGGACAGTGCAGGGCTTTACTCCTGAAGAGAGAGTGTGTGTGTGTGTGAGAGAGAGAGATAGAGAGAAAGACACTACATGATGTTCTTTATGTTTCTGTAGGAAAAGGAGCAGAGACCCCTGAAGGAAGGAGTTCAGGACATGCTGGTCAAACATCACCTCTTCAGCTGGGACATCGATGGATAAACACTAAACACATACATACACACGTTTAAAGTGACATGTAAACAGCTTTATATAACAACAGTGAACAAGTGTGTGTGTGTGTGTGTGTGTGTGTGTGTGTGTGTGTGTGTGTGTGTGTGTGTGTGTGTGTAGCAGAACATCTCAGGTGTTTAAGGACTTATGATGTTCCTCTGCTGGAGAACATAAAGAACCAAGCATGCACAGAATGGTTTCTACATTTGCATGGCCATTTGTCTCCATCACTCTCTCTCACACACACACACACACACCCTGGTTAATTTGTGTTTTTTAGTTTAAAGTTGCAGGGTTTGTGTAGGACATCAGTGTGAAATCTAAGGTAGGTGTGTGTGTGTGTGTGTGTGTGTGTGTGTGTGTGTGTGTGTGTGTAATGTAGATGAAGTGCACACACTTGTTCTGGTCAGGTTTTTTTTTTTTTTCAGGAATGATGTAAAGGTGTGTTGATAATCAGCTCATCGGTGATGAAGATGATGATGATGATGATTCCATGCTGAGTTTAGAGTGTATTATAGCGTCTCTGAGGGTCGTGTCTGAGGGTCGTCTCTGTCTCCTGCATTTCTCTCTCTATTATATTGAGCTGTAAACACTGGGTGTATGCGGTGTCACCTTCCTGCAGGGGGCGCTGTACGCACATCACTACTTTTCTTACACACGCACACGTGGCTTGCAGGTGGGTAGAGGGTCAACTCGGGTCAAACCCGGAATCATGTAGGACGAGATCTGATCGAGAACCCACGGGGATTTAGAGCTTTGCTTCACATTGTGTAGTAACTGATCATGAAGAAAATAAATGTTGGAGAGACTTTTCTCCATTACTGCTGTCTTCTACATCCTACTTTCACTACACTGATCATTACTTCCTGTTCAGTGTTTTTACAGTGGACTTCTGTCTCAAAGCAGCTTTACACAATAAAGCGGTGAGAATTTATAAGTGCGTTCCTTAGAATTGTTTATTTCTGATGTGCGTCAGTGGTGAACCCCCTGAGATGGTATGAGGAAGAAAACTTGAGAGGAACCAGACTCGGGAACCTCAGCCTCATGTGGGGGCACCGAATGTCCATTAATTCTAATTACATTATTGAGATGTGCAGTAAAGAAGATTTGACTGATTCTTCATCACCACAGTATCTGTGTGAAGCTGCTCTGAGAAGATGTTCACTGTGAAAAGCTCTAAACAAATACACATGAACTGAATTTAATTAAAAAGGGCAGAAATACAGATCTGTTCATGCGTCTGTGGTCCTGAGCCACTTTAGGAGACGTGATATTAATTACAGTCCTCAAAGTTCTCCAGTTGCTCAGTGGCTTCATGGATCTTTAGGCTGCATGTGTGGAACATCACCAGCTGCACAAAGTGAACTCAACTGAAAAGGACTCCATCCTGAGGACGGGATGAACCAGGCAGATCCGAAGAGAACCCTTCACTATCTCCTACTGTTTATAACCTGCTCATCGTCCTCTGGATTCTCTTTATAATCCTGATCCCCTCACTCCTGATGCAGAGTCGAAAGTTTGCTCGAGGGCTCTGTTTTCTTTGAAGGTCAGATTCTGAATCCAAACACAGGAAACCTGTCGGGTTTTAATGGAGACTGATTATTCTTTGAGGTGGAGGTGTCTGGTTGGAGATGTGACCTAAAGACAGACGCTGCCCTTCTTCCCATTCGTGTCTCAGTCTCCCAGTTCTCTGGAGTGTGAGAAACTCAGATCAACTCAATGTTCTTCTCAAAAAGCAAACAATACAAAGGCCTGTTTAGGGATTTCTGGTTCAGATTTTTGACTTTCTCAGATTTTTCCCAAATTCTCACTGCTGTTTTCTGAGATTATGAAAGAGATGAGTGCATGTATATTTTCTTCTTCAAAAACTTCAGATGGAGAAAATAATTTGTCAGGTTTCTCCAAGTTTACACTCAGAGCCTCATATCACAGGTTGGGGGGGGGGAGTCAAAAATGTTCACCCCAGAAAACACTAAAGCAGAAGAGTAATATAAACAATAAGTAACAATAATATCCTCCTTTTCACCCTGACCTTCTCCAAACCTCAGATATGAGACGTGTTTGCCCTGAAAACCCCTTAAGATTTAGATTCATATCTCAAAAAAAAGATCTCAGAAAGTCAAAAGGGTGAAAAATTCGACTTTCTCAGATTCTTCCCAAATTCACAGCACTGACTGAAGAGGTGAGACCATGAGCATTAATGCAGGTTTCATGTTCCGATAACATGAACATAAACCTTCTGATTACAGGAGAACCTTTTGAGTGAAGTTAAAGAAATAAAAATAAATCTTAAGATGCTCTTCATGGTCACAGGGGAGTTTTTCCTTCACCACAGTCTCCATGCTGCTCATCAGGGATAAATACACACTGTTGCCTTCACTCGTAAATTCTGTAAAGCTGCTTTGAGACAATGTCTGTTGTGAAAAGTAATAAACTGGACCTGACCGCACAGGGCCGAAAAATCGAGACATGAACACAAACACAGGTTTGTTTTTTATTACACGCCAAATCAGACACGTGGATTCGGGTTTCTGTCGTTCATGAAGCACCTGCAGGTTTCAAGATATTCCAGGCATTAAAACACCGCCCCCTGGTGTTCGTGTGACCTCATCACATACAAACACGTGTTTTTCTACTCAGTTCAGCTGCAATCAATTAAATGTTCACACTCCAAGTTCTCAGGTTTGAACTCTATCTAATGCTCCTCCTTTCTCCATCTGTATCTCTCTTCCTGTTATTCATTCACTTCTTGTGTGTATTCCTTTAAATAAATATAAACCTTTTCTTTTGTTGCTCAAACAGAAAGAGGGAAACGCAGGAAGTGGTTTCTTTCTCTCGAGGGTTAATGAGGAACTGTGTGTGTTTGAGATAAATCCAATCACCAGTGTGAAAAACGTGATGAAACATTTCTCTTTATTTTACTATATGATCTTCTTCTTCATCATAATCACAGACCTTAAACTGAATATTATCTACAGAGGAGACTATAATGAGTCTGTGCAGAACACCAGCTTTAATGCAGGAAACCTTCAATCTGCCACACGAGGCGCCGCCTTAAAGCGGAACACAAGAAACCACCATGCAGCTTCTCTGCTTCTCTCATGAGGACGCTGATGAGGACAGTGTAGAGCCGAACACAGGGTTCACTGTTGATCTGCTGGACATGGCGTGGTGGTTCCTCGCAGTTCTGCGTAGATGAAGCGGTGCTGTGGTCCGGGTTTAAAATAAAAGCGTAAAAATAAACGAGTTGTGGAGGCAGCTGCTCGTCTTCATGTCTTCTAGATGCTATAAAAAAAAAACCAGACTGCGTGAAGGAGATTGGGGAGGAGCTTAACAACCTCCGACTGCAC
>NC_060897.1:23732934-23735434 GCF_014805685.1 Silurus meridionalis | reverse complement strand
CACAGGTTCTGGATTATTAGTATAAATATAAACCCTGAGAGGATTCAGTGTGTCTGGGGGTAAAGGTCACATTTCATGTACATTAGTGGTGTAATAATTCACAGTTCGGTTCCATTTCTGTACAGTTGCGGGAAAAATGCTTTTTTTCATATTTGTCAGCAACAGTTTAAAATAAAATCCATATTCGGTTTAATTAAATATAAATATAATAAAATAATATAGCACTTTTTTACTATATTGATTAAATTTAGTAATCGATTTAATTGGCCCAAATGTAATTGAATAATGAGAAAATAAAGTAAATGTAAAACCTTATTTAGGGAAAACAAATGTGTTTACATGATAAAAAAATATGAAATTTACTAAAGATTTGTTTATCACTGTTACTTTAACAGATCTTGTGTTTATTAAATGCATACATTTGTTATTAATTTATACATTTATACAATTTATTTATTCATAAATGAATTTATTTCTTCCATCCATTCAGGAAGTGACAGCGATTTGGCACATGTGCAGTATAAATCCTTTACGGTAAGATTCGAGTAGCGACACGGACACGAGGTGGAGAATAAACTTACACTTCATACGTTCACGTGGAAAAACTCAGATTTTAATTTTTTCTGCATGTAAACCTGCATTTAGTACACGTGTGCACCAAAACAAACCAAACATCCTGTACAAATACGTGTACCGTCACACCCCTAGTACATACTCAAAACATATCTCACACACACACACTTACTGGTACTGAATAGGTGTCATCTATCTGAAACTCAGCTGGCTCATCATCTTTAAACGATGTTCTGGAGGACAGCAGGTTCAGGAACATCTTCAATAGGTCCATGTTCTCCCCAGTGACATTAGAGATCTGAAATATTGGGCACATTCTGTGGAAACCACACACACACACACACACACACACGGGTTAGAGAGCTGAACAAACTGCCATAAAGGGGTGTGTGTGTGTGTGTGTGTGTGTGTGTGTGTGTGTGTGTGTGTGTGTGTGTGTGCACCTCTCAGAGCTGAAGTTGGAAGCAGTGACTATGACGTCGTCTTTATTCTGCACCAGCACTGGGATTTTCCTGCAGCCGGGAGACTTCAGCAACCTCTGCAGCAGCTTCAGGGTCTCTGTTACACACGACAGAGTTAATCAGGGCTTTAGTTCAGTCACTGTGGGTTTAACGAGTGGAACGTTGTTGGTGACTTTATGATGAACTGTAAAAAACACAGTCCTCTTTATTCCAACACTGTTCTTATATAAAACAGGGGTCGTCAAACTACGGCCCCCACGTGTGGAACGACCCTCTGAACAATGCCAGAGACGTATTTTTAAAATGTAAATTGAAATCTTTTACTCGTATCAGATTTTATATTAAAGGTCTGCTTTTAAACTAAAATGTCATTTAGTTATTAATAGCGGTCGAGGCACCGATGGTGGATCTCTGGAACCATCAGCAAAAATCCATACCCATAGTTTTTCCGGCTTCCAACCTGCTGTGATTACGAGAGCGGCCTCTAGAGGTGAATCACTGACATAACCACTTCATGTTAATGAGACTGGGCCAGTGGTTTAACCACCTTAAACTTATTAATACTCTCCTGGAGCTTCCACAGATACATGTCTAAAGTGTGTGTGTGTGTGTGTGTGTGTGTGTGTGTGTGTGTGTGTGTGTGTGTCACCTTGCAGGATGTTAGCAGGACACATGTCTATCTTTGTGACCACCACAAACACGGGCACATTGAGAGCCAGTGCTAAGCCCAGGTGTTCTTTAGTCATGCCCACTATACCTGCGTTACTGCCCACCTAGGAGAGGTAAGAAACACATGAGTCAACACACACACACACACACACACACACACACACACACACACACACACACACACACACACACACACAGCAGGTCTCACCATGAGCATGCAGAAGTCAGGCAGGTGGCCAGTCATGCCAAACACGGTGGTCTTTAGGTACTTCTCGTGTCCTGCCAAGTCGATGAAGGTGATGACCTTGGAGGACTTCTCACAGATCTTGGTCCAGTCCAGACTGCCCCCGTGGCTGTCGGGTTTGTTGACGACGTGGCCTTGGCGGTCGAAGCCCAGGATGTCGTTCCCCACGCTGCTGGTGCGGCCGCTTTCCAGCTCGTGCTTGTGACGGAAAAGTTTCTGACGAGCGAAACCTCGACCGTTATCCAGCTCTCCGTGTGTGAGGACTCCCAGGAGTGTGCTCTTCCCTGCATCCACATTCCCTACCACAGCCACCCTGAGAGAGAGAGAGAGAGAGAGAGAGAGACTCAGCTCTGCAGGAAGCTGTTCCCTGAAACCCCTGGAACATGTAAATATATTTAAACCATTATTGTTGTTCACCTCTGTCTGTTTCCCGCTGGTGTGCCGTTGCCGTGGTGATTAATACGGTGATCGTGACGATTGTGAATCTTGAACTGAAATCAGCACTCACCTGACCTCCAGGAAGTCTGCCTCGCCCACACGGCGGCGGATCAGG
>NC_060897.1:23690434-23727934 GCF_014805685.1 Silurus meridionalis | reverse complement strand
CTCTCTCTCTCTCTCTCTCTCTCTCTCTCTCTCTCTCTCTCTCTCTCTCTCTCTCTCTCTCTCTCTCTCTCTCTCTCTCTCTCTCTCTCTCTCTCTCTCTCTCTCTCTCTCTCTCTCTCTCTCTCTCTCTCTCTCTCTCTCTCTCTCTCTCTCTCTCTCTCTCTCTCTCTCTCTCTCTCTCTCTCTCTCTCTCTCTCTCTCTCTCTCTCTCTCTCTCTCTCTCTCTCTCTCTCTCTCTCTCTCTCTCTCTCTCTCTCTCTCTCTCTCTCTCTCTCTCTCTCTCTCTCTCTCTCTCTCTCTCTCTCTCTCTCTCTCTCTCTCTCTCTCTCTCTCTCTCTCTCTCTCTCTCTCTCTCTCTCTCTCTCTCTCTCTCTCTCTCTCTCTCTCTCTCTCTCTCTCTCTCTCTCTCTCTCTCTCTCTCTCTCTCTCTCTCTCTCTCTCTCTCTCTCTCTCTCTCTCTCTCTCTCTCTCTCTCTCTCTCTCTCTCTCTCTCTCTCTCTCTCTCTCTCTCTCTCTCTCTCTCTCTCTCTCTCTCTCTCTCTCTCTCTCTCTCTCTCTCTCTCTCTCTCTCTCTCTCTCTCTCTCTCTCTCTCTCTCTCTCTCTCTCTCTCTCTCTCTCTCTCTCTCTCTCTCTCTCTCTCTCTCTCTCTCTCTCTCTCTCTCTCTCTCTCTCTCTCTCTCTCTCTCTCTCTCTCTCTCTCTCTCTCTCTCTCTCTCTCTCTCTCTCTCTCTCTCTCTCTCTCTCTCTCTCTCTCTCTCTCTCTCTCTCTCTCTCTCTCTCTCTCTCTCTCTCTCTCTCTCTCTCTCTCTCTCTCTCTCTCTCTCTCTCTCTCTCTCTCTCTCTCTCTCTCTCTCTCTCTCTCTCTCTCTCTCTCTCTCTCTCTCTCTCTCTCTCTCTCTCTCTCTCTCTCTCTCTCTCTCTCTCTCTCTCTCTCTCTCTCTCTCTCTCTCTCTCTCTCTCTCTCTCTCTCTCTCTCTCTCTCTCTCTCTCTCTCTCTCTCTCTCTCTCTCTCTCTCTCTCTCTCTCTCTCTCTCTCTCTCTCTCTCTCTCTCTCTCTCTCTCTCTCTCTCTCTCTCTCTCTCTCTCTCTCTCTCTCTCTCTCTCTCTCTCTCTCTCTCTCTCTCTCTCTCTCTCTCTCTCTCTCTCTCTCTCTCTCTCTCTCTCTCTCTCTCTCTCTCTCTCTCTCTCTCTCTCTCTCTCTCTCTCTCTCTCTCTCTCTCTCTCTCTCTCTCTCTCTCTCTCTCTCTCTCTCTCTCTCTCTCTCTCTCTCTCTCTCTCTCTCTCTCTCTCTCTCTCTCTCTCTCTCTCTCTCTCTCTCTCTCTCTCTCTCTCTCTCTCTCTCTCTCTCTCTCTCTCTCTCTCTCTCTCTCTCTCTCTCTCTCTCTCTCTCTCTCTCTCTCTCTCTCTCTCTCTCTCTCTCTCTCTCTCTCTCTCTCTCTCTCTCTCTCTCTCTCTCTCTCTCTCTCTCTCTCTCTCTCTCTCTCTCTCTCTCTCTCTCTCTCTCTCTCTCTCTCTCTCTCTCTCTCTCTCTCTCTCTCTCTCTCTCTCTCTCTCTCTCTCTCTCTCTCTCTCTCTCTCTCTCTCTCTCTCTCTCTCTCTCTCTCTCTCTCTCTCTCTCTCTCTCTCTCTCTCTCTCTCTCTCTCTCTCTCTCTCTCTCTCTCTCTCAAACTAACATACATTATCCTCTCTCTCTCTCTCTCTCTCTCTCTCTCTCTCAAACTAACATACATTATCACACACACACACACACACACACACACACACACACACACACACACACACACACACACACACACACACACACTCACTCATACACACACTCACTCATACACACACTCACTCATACACACACTCACTCATACACACACTCACTCATACACACACTCATACACTCACGCTAGAGCCGATTGTCAGCACAAACACCACAACATTAACCTCGGCTCTCTCACACACACACACACACACACACACACACACTCACACACACACACTGTATAAAGTTTTGAAGTGTATCACTAAACGTGTACTGCTCCATATCTGAAAAATAAATTTACTTCACGTCTGTGCTGCAGTAGGAGATTTGCACCAGTAACAGAGATCTGATTGTAGTCGTGATAAAGTGAAAGAAACAACTACAACAATGTAGAACTAACACACAAAACCAGTAAAAACACTGAAGTGCTGCAGGAGTGTTTCAGTGCGTGTCAGAGGCGGCGTTTCATCACCATCAGAAAAACTACCACCGGTTTCATATTATTCACCTACAACCGTAAATTTAAGACCTGAAATTTACCTTGAAGACTTGAAGACTTGTTAAGACCCTGAGGAAACCCTGTACATGTTTACTACTTTTATCCTACACCCGTGTTTGTGTAATAACTTCTACTGCAGTAACTACATTAATATAAAACATAATTCACCTGAACCTGTGAAGATTCACACCAACATCAGTGAAGAATCTCAAATTAAACTGATCAAATCTTCAGTCAGGAACGACATCAACATCAAACCTTTTATACAAATCACTAAAAACAAGAAATCATTCACTAAATACCTGAAAGAGAGTTTATTCTAAACATATTACATTTCCCACGCCCCGAATCATTCTTTCCTTTTCCTTTTCCTTTTCCTTTTCTTTCCTTCTGCTACGAATATTTTATTATATTATAGAAGAATAAACAATAAACCTCCCTCTACCCCCTCCCCTCCCCCATCCCTAACATACATTATCCCTCTCTTTCTCTCTCTCTCTCTCAAACTAACATACATTATCCCTCTCTCTCTCTCTCTCTCTCTCTTGAACACGTTGCACTGGTATTTCATCAGTATACTTCAGCAGTAACAGTGACAGTTGTACAGTGTTCTATTCAGTGTGATCTCCCCTCTG
The DNA here is from genome assembly GCF_014805685.1 of Silurus meridionalis. Classification (NCBI taxonomy): domain Eukaryota; kingdom Metazoa; phylum Chordata; class Actinopteri; order Siluriformes; family Siluridae; genus Silurus; species Silurus meridionalis. Next base: position 23,725,045 of record NC_060897.1, on the reverse strand, counting down.
TAAATGAACACTATAAAGTGAACACTATAAAATGAACACTATAAAGTGAACACTATAAAATGAACACTATAGAGTGAACACTATAGAGTGAACACTATAGAGTGAACACTAGAACACTATAGAGTGAACACTATAGAGTGAACACTATAGAGTGAACACTATAAAGTGAACACTATAAAGTGAACACTATAAAGTGAACACTATAGAGTGAACACTAAAGTGAACACTATAAAGTGAACACTATAGTGAACACTATAGAGTGAACACTATAAAGTGAACACTATAAAGTGAACACTATAGGTGAACACTATAGAGTGAACACTATAAAGTGAACACTATAGTGAACACTATAGAGTGAACACTATAAAGTGAACACTAAAGTGAACACTATAAAGTGAACACTATAAAGTGAACACTATAAGTGAACACTATAAGTGAACACTATAAAGTGAACACTATAAAGTGAACACTATAGGTGAACACTATAAAGTGAACACTATAAAGTGAACACTATAGAGTGAACACTATAGTGAACACTATAAAGTGAACACTAAAGTGAACACTATAAAGTGAACACTATAAAGTGAACACTATAAAGTGAACACTATAAAGTGAACACTATAGAGTGAACACTATAAAGTGAACACTATAAAGTGAACACTATAGAGTGAACACTATAGAGTGAACACTATAAAGTGAACACTATAAAGTGAACACTATAAAGTGAACACTATAAAGTGAACACTATAGAGTGAACACTATAAAGTGAACACTATAAAGTGAACACTATAGAGTGAACACTATAAAGTGAACACTATAAAGTGAACACTATAGAGTGAACACTATAAAGTGAACACTATAAAGTGAACACTATAAAGTGAACACTATAGGTGAACACTATAAAGTGAACACTATAGAGTGAACACTATAAGTGAACACTATAGAGTGAACACTATAAAGTGAACACTATAAAGTGAACACTATAGAGTGAACACTATAGAGTGAACACTAGAGTGAACACTATAAGTGAACACTATAAAGTGAACACTATAAAGTGAACACTATAAAGTGAACACTATAAAGTGAACACTATAGAGTGAACACTATAAAGTGAACACTATAGAGTGAACACTATATTCAGTCAGCAGCAGTGTGAGGAAGCTGTAATAATAATAATAATAATAATAATAATAATAATAATAATAATAGATGCAGGTCTATTATATTGTAATTAAGGTTTAGTAAACACTAAATAGGATCTAAAAATACACGACATGTTTATGATCTGTATCAGAAAGTCGGATATGGAACAGTATAATCAGAACTGCACGTGTGATATTTAATAAATAAACACACACTGAATCTTCAGAAATGTTCCTCAGATCCACATCAACTCGAGATAAACAAACTGCTGCTGAAGGAAGGAAGCAGATCACTGAGGCCTAGTAACGAACCTTACTGGAGAAATCCCCGGACTCTCCGTTCAGCGCCTCCCCGTCCTCGAAGCACTCCGCCCCGGCGTCTTCTCCACAGCCCCGGCCGGCAGGAGCGAACATGCTAGCAGGCACCAAAGACTCCGTGGCGGACACCGACCCTGGACTCGACCCGGGCTCAGGAGCCGCCGTGGACGCCATGTTTCAAACAAATTCTCTCTCTCTCTCGGTGTGTGTGTGTGTGTGTGTGTGAATAAAAACACACTCTGAAGAAGCGCTAAATCAGGAGGTTTAAATGACGCGGTGGAGAAGAAGATCCGCAGAGCTGCTTTATCTCCTCACACACACACACACACACACACAGCTGCTCCTGTAAAACTCCTTATTTACACACGAACAGTGCAGAATTATCACTAATGTTCACTACATACTGAAACACACACACAGTTCAGTCATAACACAGGTAAATACAGCGCGTGTGGAAACGCCTCCTAATTACATAGTCATGAGTCAGCAACCGACCAGCCAATCCGCATCTTACTGCTCAACCACGTGACTCTAACAGCCAATCAGAGTCGGCGTGCCTGTTCCTATATAACAGTGAATAAACTTTTAGAATACAGTAAATCATAATGTAACTATTTTAATTACATTTTAATTTATTTCATTTTTACACACAGAGATTTAATGTTATAGTCACTAATAAACTCCATTCATAAATATGCACCAATGGAATTTAAAGTGACGTCAATCTACAACTGACATCTGTTTTGAATGAGTAATACATGTGTGTGTGTGTGTGTGTGTGTGTGTGTGTGTGTGTGTGAAAATGGCCACACAGGTTACCTACTTGTCAAGTGTGTTACATCAGACATCATCCAGGAGATTTCCCTCCAATAACACACACACACACACACACACACACACACACACACACACACACACACAGTCGTGTCAGATTCAGTGCATATTCTCAGATTTGAATGTGTTTCTGTTCACAGCATCTCCAGGAGAGATCTCAGCCAGCTGAGGGATCCTGCAGGAACCCGCTGGAGAAGGACTGCACCATGAGAACCTCGAACATTGTGGAGAACATCAAGAAATCAAAAAGAGCATCGAACATTTCAGGTGAGAAGAACTCTCTGTAACATTCGCATGGACACGTGTTGCATTGTGGGTAACTGTGTAGGTGTGAGCGACGTCAGTGAAAGCTCTAATCTGGGGCTGTAAATGAGATGTGTAATTATACTGTAATGATCATTCTCTCCAAAACAATCCACACTTTTATACAACAAGTGTTTTATCAGGATTACAGATACACCAGGGGGAGTGTTTACTCATTACATGTAGGTCTTTAGTGTGTGTGTGTGTGTGTGTGTGTGTGTGTGTGTGTGTGTGTGTGTAAAATGATGTCATATTTTCGTATGATTCTGTTCAGGTGTAAATCTCATTAAACCCCAGGACCTGCAGCACTCACACACCTGTGCTCAGGACAGTCTCCGTGCTGCCCTCTGCTGTACAGAACCGGTACTACACTTACTCACCCTGTATTTATCCTGCAACACCACAGTCAACAAAAGTTTTGAGAATGACACAAATATGAATCAGTTTTTATGATGGCAATTTGCATATACTCCAGATTGTTATGAAGAGTGATCAGATGAACTGCAATTAAATGCAAATTCCCTCTTTGCCATGAAAATGCACTTGATAAAAAAAAGAAAATAAATAAATAAATAAAATAAACATTTCAGTCCTGTGTTATGCCAACAGTAAAGTATCCTGAGACCATTCAAATGTGGAGCTGCTCCTCAGCCAGGGGGAGGGGATCACTCACTATTTTGCCCACAAATCCTGACAAACTCCACGTGTTGATTAGACATGAATGGGATCCATTAGTCAGACTCAGGCCCAGAATTGATTGACAGCATGCCAGGGTTTAACTGCAGAGGTCTTAAAAACGAAGAATTAATGCTACAAATATTCACTCTTTGCATAAACTTAATGTAAATGTCAATAAAAACCTTTGACACTTATGAAATAATTGTAATTAGATGTCAGTATACCAAATTAACATCTGACCAAAAGATAAAAAACACTGAAGCAGCAGACTTGGAGAAAATTAATATTTGTGTAATTTTTAAAACTTTGGGCCACGCTGTACACTAATCTCATAATAAACACACAAACACACAAACACACAATATTACAATATTACTTCTTTATCTCGTACTGAAGACCTGTCTGACACATGACTACCATCTAGTGGTAAACCCGCGTTACTACAGCAAACACTTTATATACTTTATATGACATTATATTAGATATTATAATATACTATATATTACATGATATATAATATTCTACATTATTTATATCTTGTATTTTAACAGTCTGATTTAATAAACTTTAAATAAACCTGAACAAATTCATGATCAAATTATGTAATAAATTAAAAACATTTTTTTTCTTTTCTTCTTTTCCTTTACAACAATAAACTAACTGGATTAAATGATAAACTAGAATCCTGTGATCAGTTCGATGTAAACAGCTTTATCTCTGGTGTTAGGAGCAGTTTCTAGTCTGATTAGGAGTTAAAGCTTTTTGGTAGTGAAAGGAAAGTGAAAGTGTCAGAAGAGAATAGTGATTCACTTTACTGAGTCTGTTCCTTCAGACAAAGAGTTTTAATTGTGTTGGTCATTTAGAGCTTTTCTGTGAAATCATTAGTGAGATTATAATTTTAAAAACTAAATGTACAAACCACATCACACAAACCAGTGTGAAAATGTGTGTGAATACGTCTACTGCAATCTACTAAAGATACATAAATCTGTTTGTTCCTTGTGAATCGATTCACTCAACTCACACAAATGAATCACTTAAAGGAACCGACACTTATTTTTATAGAGTTCAGCACTTTGTCTGCAGCAGAAAAGGGAAGAGCTCCTATCAGACTTAAAGCTCCTCAACACAGGACACAAATTAAACCGTAAGTCCAACAAATATTCTCATTATTTATATATAAATAATATGTTATATGGTTAAAACCTGGTGTGAGGTCTTCAGAATCAGCTCAAGTTTTACATCGTCGTCCAAAACAATTTAAAACATCTGTTAAACTTCTTGTTTCATTGTCACTGTATGAGATTCCTGTGTGTGATGCAGTGCTCTGTTCCTCTGCACATCTGTATGATAGTGATGGTTTTTATGGCTGTATAATGATGGGATTAAGAGGTGGATTGATTTAGGTAGAACAACACTGAAGGCCTGGACAAGAGAAAAAAAATGGCCGGAATGTGAAGTACTAATTTTACTGTTAGCATGAGTTTAGAGTTGTAAGGAATGTTTTATCCTCTGCCGCTTGGGCAGGATTGCTTTCTGTCCCCTGGACAGGATACCCCTGAATTCAGCCTTTCCTCTCGATCTCTGCTCTCCTACGTATACGGGGAAGTCTCAATGAAACACACGAGTCAGCTTTCAGAGAGAAGTTCCAAAGTTTATTGTCTCAGACATGAAGATATACTTCCAAAGTGAAGGAGAGAAAGGGGGTGGGCTGCCAGGTGTGTGTGTGTGTGTGTGTGTGTGTGTGTGTGTGTGTGTGTGAACAGAAGAGAAAGTTAGGAGAGACGACGCCACAAGGTCATGTTGGGCCTGCAAAAGATAAGCCTAAAACAGAAATACAGGAACTACTGTGTGTGTACGGGCAAAGTAACACATGCCACAAAAGGATAGTTCAGGGTACGGTCAACAGAAACATACAAAAAGTTTATTCTAGAAGCATACAACAAAATTACTATAACTACTAATGGCAACAAGATACATACTACCATACTGTAAGAACATAAAAACTGTTAACGATAATAACTCCACATCTGGTCATGTTATTCATTTAGCAGAAGCAACAAAGCGTAGATTAGCCATACCAAAAGGTGACAGTTTGGCTTTTCTCACAACGTAAGCGTATAAAGAGAGGGTATATACAAGAACTGAGTGTTCTGGGTCAAACTAATCTAGGATGAGTGAACAAGGATATCTTACAAGAGTTGATGTATAAAAAGCTGTGATGATCCTCATGATTAACAATAATTTAATAAATATAACTTTTTTTATTTTTAGATTTAGATCTGAGGAGGAACTGACAGAAGAACACGACACGCTGATTAAAATGAACACCATGATAAGGTCTGTGTTTTAATGTAGTGAAAATCGTGGTTTATAAACTACTGCATCTCCACTACCTCAGATAATAACCACATCTGGCATGTCGTTACTTTATAACATACTGATATAGTATGTTATAAAGTAACATAAGTATAATAAGTATGTTATAACATAAAATGTATAAGACTGAGATCCACAAATCTTCTGTAGGAATGTGATTTAGAAAAGGTTATAACAGGTTTATGGAGCTCTGTACCTCGAGTCACCACACAGTGTAGGAGTGGCCAGGGTTCTGGTCTGATATGGACTGTCCCTCAGCAAAACAAAAAAATACACAACAGTTCATCATTTGGGTTATTAAATCCTAATAAAACTCTAAATTAGTGATTAAGTGTGTTTGGTTTTTAAAAGTTTTTATCCTACAGATAAAAAACATGACCAGAGACACCAATATAAATATGTAGTGAATTATGTATATGTAGGAACCGAACTGCAGAGACACACTCGAGATGTGCAATGGCATGATTTCTTTTAATGAAAATAATAAGTGCAATAAACAAGCTCGATAGAAGAGAACCAAAAATTGAACACAGGCAGAGTGCGTTTATTAATACAAAATAATAACACAAGACTAATTCAAATTTAACTAATGACAAAACAGAACGAAGAAACTCTGGAAGACAGGAGGTACCAGGAAACTCGAGAAGACCGGAGAATAGGGAACACAAAAGACTCGAAGAAATCAAACAACCATAAAAGAAAGACACTCACCATACAGAAAAACAATCAAACTGACAGATTCACATACAAATATAAAGAGGAATATAAAGATGAGTATAAAGAGGAATATAAAGACGAATATACCGCGAAAAAAGTAATGACAAATAAAATAAACCAACAAAGTGCCAGGAAAAAGGGGTAAATTAAATACATAACACTAACAAGGAGCAGGTGGGAGACATTAAACAGTTAGGAGATAAGGGACTAGGAGATAAGGGAGGAGGGATATGGGAGTTTGTTATAAGGGAGTAGGGGATAAGGAGGAGGGATAAAGGAGTATGTTATAACGGAGTAGGAATAAGGGAGTAGAGGATAAGGTAGTAGGGATAATGGAGTAGGGGATAAGGGAGCAGGGATAAGAAAGTTTTTTTAATTGAATTGAATTGAATAAGAAAGTAGGGGATAAGGGAGTAGGGGATAAGGGAGTAGGGGATAAGAAAGTAAAGGATAAGAAAGTAGGAGATAAGGAAGTTAGGGATAAGGGAGTAGGGGATAAGAGAGTAGGGGATAAGAAAGTAGGGGATAAGGGAGTAGGGGATAAGGAAGTAAAGGATAAGAAAGTAGGAGATAAGGAAGTTAGGGATAAGGGAGTAGGGGATAAGAGAGTAGGGGATAAGAAAGTAGGGGATAAGGGAGTAGGGGATAAGGGAGTAGGGGATAAGGGAGTAGAGGATAAGGGAGTAGGGGATAAGGAAGTAGGGGATAAGGGAGTAGAGGATAAGGGAGAAGAGAATAACGGAGTAGGGGATAAGGAAGTAGGGGATAAGGAGAGGGGATAAGGGAGTAGGGGATAAGGGAGATGAGGATAACGGAGTAGGGGATAAGGAAGTAGGTCTAAGGGATTAGGGATAAGGGAGAAGGGGTAAGGAAGTAAAGGATAAGGGATTAGGGACAAGGGAGTCGGGATAAGGGAGAAGGATAAGGAAGTAGGGGATAAGGGAGGAGGGAAAGGGAGTAGGAATAAGGAGAAGTGATAAGGAAGAAGGGATAAGAGAGTAGGGGATAAGGGAGTAGAAATAAGGGAGTAGGGGATAAGGGAGATGAGGATAACGGAGTAGGGGATAAGGAAGTAGGGGATAAGGGAGTAGGGGATAAGGAGAAGGGGATAAGGAGTAGGGGATAAGGAGAAGGGGATAAGGAGATGAAGATAACGGAGTAGGGGATAAGGAAGTAGGGGATAAGGAAGTAGGGGATAAGGGAGAAGGGGATAAGGAAGTAGGGGATAAGAGAGTAGGGGATAAGGGAGAAGGGATAAGAGAGCAGGGGTTAGGGAGTAGGGGATAAGGGATAAGGGAGTAGGGGATAAGGGAGAAGGGATAAGAGAGCAGGGGTTAGGGAGTAGGGGATAAGGGATAAGGGAGTAGGGGATAAGGGAGAAGGGATAAGAGAGCAGGGGTTAGGGAGTAGGGGATAAGGGATAAGGGAGTAGGGGATAAGGGAGCAGGGATAAGGGAGATGAAGATAATGGAGTAGGGGATAAGGAAGTAGGGGATAAGGGAGTAGGGGATAAGGGAGAAGGGATGAGGGAGCAGGAGATAAGGAGATAAATATAACGGAGTAGGGGATAAGGAAGTAGGGATTAGGGAGTAGGGGATAAGGGAGAAGGGGATAAAGGAGTAGGGGATAAGAGAGTAGTGGATAAGGGAGGAGGGATAAGGGAGCAGGGAAAGGGAGTAGGGGATAAGGGAGGAGGGATAAGGGAGGAGGGAAAGGAGTAGGAATAAGGGATAAGGAGGAGGGATAAGGAAGAAGGGAGTAGGGGATAAGGGAGAAGGGATAAGAGAGTAGGGGATATGGGAGGAGGGCATAAGGGAATAGGGATAAGGAAGTAGGGTATAAGGGAATAGGGATAAGGGAGTAGAGATAAGGGAGTAGGAATAAGGGAGAAGGAGATAAGGAGTAGGGGATAAGGGATAAGGGAGCAGGAGCAGGTGGGGACATCAAACAGTTAGGGATAAGTGATTAAGGACAAGGGGAAGGGATAAGGAAGTAGGGAGAAGGTGATAAGGAAGTAGGGGTAAGGAAGTAGGGGATAAGGGAGTATGGATAAGGGAGTAGGGGATAAGGGATAAGGAGAGGGATAAGGGAGTAGGGGATAAGGAGAAGGGGATAAGGAGATAAATATAACGGAGTAGGGGATAAGGAAGTAGGGATTAGGAGTAGGGGATAAGGAGTAGGGGATAAGAAAGTAGGGGATAAGAGAGTAGTGGATAAGGGAGGAGGGATAAGGGAGGAGGGAAGGGAGTAGGGGATAAGGGAGGAGGGATAAGGGAGGAGGGAAAGGAGTAGGAATAAGGGATAAGGGAGGAGGGATAAGGAAGAAAGGGAGTAGGGGATAAGGGAGAAGGGATAAGAGAGTAGGGGATATGGGAGGAGGGCATAAGGGAATAGGGATAAGGAAGTAGGGTATAAGGGAATAGGGATAAGGGAGTAGAGATAAGGGAGTAGGAATAAGGGAGAAGGAGATAAGGGAGTAGGGGATAAGGGATAAGGGAGCAGGAGCAGGTGGGGACATCAAACAGTTAGGGATAAGTGATTAAGGACAAGGGGAAGGGATAAGGAAGTAGGGAGAAGGTGATAAGGAAGTAGGGGTAAAGGAAGTAGGGGATAAGGAGTAGGGGATAAGGAGAGGGGATAGGGAGTAGGGGATAAGGAGAGGGGATAGGGAGTAGGGGATAAGGAGAGGGGATAAGGAGATAAATATAACGGAGTAGGGGATAAGGAAGTAGGGATTAGGAGTAGGGGATAAGGGAGAAGGATAAAGGAGTAGGGATAAGAGAGTAGTGGATAAGGGAGGAGGGATAAGGGAGCAGGGAAAGGGAGTAGGGGATAAGGGAGGAGGGATAAGGGAGGAGGGAAGGGAGTAGGGAATAAGGGATAAGGGAGGAGGGATAAGGAAGAAAGGGAGTAGGGGATAAGGGAGAAGGGATAAGAGAGTAGGGGATATGGGAGGAGGGCATAAGGGAATAGGGATAAGGAAGTAGGGTATAAGGGAATAGGGATAAGGGAGTAGAGATAAGGGAGTAGGAATAAGGGAGAAGGAGATAAGGGAGTAGGGGATAAGGGATAAGGGAGCAGGAGCAGGTGGGGACATCAAACAGTTAGGGATAAGTGATTAAGGACAAGGGGAAGGGATAAGGAAGTAGGGAGAAGGTGATAAGGAAGTAGGGGTAAAGGAAGTAGGGGATAAGGGAGTATGGATAAGGGAGTAGGGGATAAGGAGAGGGGATAGGGAGTAGGGGATAAGGAGAGGGGATAAGGAGATAAATATAACGGAGTAGGGGATAAGGAAGTAGGGATTAGGAGTAGGGGATAAGGAGAAGGGATAAGGAAGTAGGGGATAAGAGAGTAGTGGATAAGGGAGGAGGGATAAGGAGCAGGGAAAGGGAGTAGGGGATAAGGGAGGAGGGATAAGGGAGGAGGGAAAGGAGTAGGGAATAAGGGATAAGGAGGAGGGATAAGGAAGAAAGGGAGTAGGGGATAAGGGAGTAGGGAGAAGGGATAAGGAAGTAGGGGATAAGAGAGTAGGAGATATGGTAGGAGGGCATAAGGGAATAGGGATAAGGGAGTAGGAATAAGGGAGAAGCGAAGAATGGAGTAGGGGATAAAGGAGAAGCAGAGAAGGGAGTAGGGAGAAGGGAGAAGGGATAAGGGAGAGGGATAAGGTAGAAGCAGAGGGAGAAGGGATAAGGTAGAAGCGGAGAGGAGAAGGGAGAAGGGAGAAGGGATAAGGTAGAAGCAGAGAGGGAAGAAGGGAGAAGGGATAAGGTAGAAGCGGAGAGGGGAGAAGGGAGAAGGGAGAAGGGATAAGGTAGAAGTGGAGGGGAGAAGGGAGAAGGGAGAAGGGGATAAGGTAGAAGTGGAGAGGGGAGAAGGGAGAAGGGAAGAAGGGAGTAGTGAGAAGGGAGAAAGGGAGAAGGGGAGAAGGGCCCAGTGGTGGCATCTGGTAAACAAAACAAAAACAAACAACCCAAAAATGTCCAGACCCTGACATTATATAAATATATAATCATCTATGTAATTTTATTCGAACCATTATTGCACTTTAACCCTCATTTAAACAGACAGTATTTATACATGCAGAACTCTATTTCTCTCTATTTATCTCTCTGTGCTCACATGTTCCTCAAAACCAACCCTTTACATCCCAACACAGCAGAGAACTCGAGAGTTTATCCACATAGTTCAGGATCCAACTTTTGGATTTTATACTGATTCAGTGTGTTTTCAACCACAGAGAGAAACTACAGGAGCAGCTGCAAAAGTACATCTTACAATCTCTGAAATACACTGAAACAGTGAAGAAGTTTTGTGATGGAGGATCCAAATGGATCCTACAGAGAGAGACCGAGCTCGAGATGCTGGGAGACATCAAGGATCGGGCCGATCAGATCACTCTGAAGTTTGACCATGTTCGGAAATCTGAACACAAAGCCAAGGCTCTTGGTGAGTACATGTTGAGCAGCATGACCAAGTTTACAGCAGATTCCAAGAGGCAGGAGCTGGAGAAGGAGTTAGGAAAAGTTCTGAAGAACACTCTAGAAGGCCTGGAGAAACTTCACCTTTTTCTGGATGCAGTGGAGAAGCTAGCAGTCACCTCACTGTTTGTCTTCATGGGTGAGAGCATCATGCCAAACGGAGTGAGAGCTGAGGACATGTGTTCGGTGATCTCCACAGCCAGGATTGTGTCTCCACTCCTCGTCCACTTCAAGAGAGACGCAGGAGATTTCTTTCTGCCGATTCTCAGTAACGTGGACGTCTTGGTCTTCCAGCTGGACAAATACATCCGCATCACTCAGCAGATCTGTGAAAAGATGTGTTTTTCTCGCCATAAAGAGTAAGCATCACTCAGACTTACACAGCATTCTGTCTTCTGCTCGTCTTAATCTGAGGAGTGTGTGAGGTTTTGTTTAGAATTACTGATGTTTTATGTCTCATGTTTCAGATGGAAAAATATGACGCTAACACTGGGGATTGGGTGGAAAAATGACGAGTCTGTGCAGAAACTCTACAGCCTCGTAACCCAGTTAATTGAAGGGGAAAGGGAGTAGGGGATAAGGGAGTAGATGATAAGAGAGTAGGGATAAGGGAGTAGGGGAGAAGGGAGTAGGGGATAAGGTAGTAGGGGAGAAGGGAGCCTGTACTCTAGCTCATCTGCACATGTCTTCAGGAGCGTGGGGCACAACCCATCTGGGCCTGCTGCTTTCCTGGTCTTCAGTTTCTTCAGCTCTCTCCTTACCTGATGTTCAGTAAGAGGTGTAATGAGGAGAGCTGATTCCACCAGTGCAGGTTCATTTGTAGAATAAGGAGGAAATAGAGGGGAATGAGATGAGGTGGGTGGGGCTTTGCGGATGAATTAAACCTATTGAAATGATCATTTAGATCATTGGCTCGCTCCACACTGTCTCCTCCCGATGCAGCCCCTTTTTTACACCCAGTAATTGTTTTCATTCCATCCCACACTTCTTTTATATTGTTTGTTTTCAATTTCCCTCTATCTTAGCTTTGTAGTTTTCTCTAGAGCTTCTCAGACAGCACCTCAACTCAGCTTGAACAGCTTTTTCTTTTCCAGATTCTTTTCTTTGTAGGCTCTTTTTTTCCTGTTCAGGACCTCCTTCGTCTCTCTGGTGATCCAAGGTTTGTTATTTACATAACTGCACACAGCCCTTGTGGGCATCACAATATCTAAACAGAAATGGATATAGTCTGACAGACACTGTGACGCTTGCTCGATGTCCTCACCGTGGTGGTCCAATAGCACGCCCAGTCTGTGCTGTCAAAACAGTCTCTAAGCTCCTCCTCCGCCTCTGGTGTCCACCTCCTTACTATTCTGGTTGATGGAGGCTCTCTCCTCACCAGGGGTGTGTACCTGGGATGTAGAGATCAGTATGTGATCTGATTTGCCGAGAGGGGGAAGGGGCGTGGCTTTGTATGCATCCTCGATGTTGGCATAGAGTAGGTCGATTGTGTTGTTGCCGCGTGTAGTACAATCCGAAATGTCCGGGCTTGCACCACCTATTGTTTATGTACAATATGAGGCCACCACCTTTACTCTTGCCACATGCTGCAGTGTTTCTGTCCGCACGCACCGTGGAGAAGCCGGGTAAATCCACAATGCAATCCGGTATGTTAGCTGTTAGCCAGGTCTCCGTTAGCATGATTAGGCAGCTCTCCCGGTAGATTCGTTGGCTCCTCACCAATGCGAAGAGTTCATCTGACTTGTTGGACAGTGAATTAACGTTCCCCATAATCACAGATGGAATAGGTGGCTTGTATTTCTGCCGACGTTCCCGTTTGGCTTCAGCTCTCGCCTTTAGCTTTGCTCCAGCACGGGTGACCCTGTATCGCTTTTTTACTTCAGGAGGAATGTTGTGTTTTAATCCAGCACCATTCTTCCTTAGAGCCAAAAGTTCAGTTCTTGAATAAACCAGTCTCTGGGGGAAAATGTCCTTATTTACGTACTTCCATTCATTACATTCATTCCATACATTCCAAACAGCAGCTGACCGGCCGCCATGCTGCTGCACCGGCGCCAACATGACCCCCAACATGATCAGTGCAGCATGATCAGAGGATAAGAGAATAGAGGATAAGGGAGTAGGGTAAAGGGAGTAGAGGATAAGGGAGAAGGGGAAAGAGAGTAGGGGATAAGGGAGTAGGGGATAAGAGAGTAGGGTAAAGGGAGAAGGGGATAAGGGAGTAGGGGATAAGGGATTAGGGATAAGGGAGTATGGATAAGGTAGTATGGGATAACAGAGTAGGGGATAAGAGATTAGGGAGTAGGGGATAAGGGAGTAGCGAATAAGGGAGTATGGATAAGGGAGTAGGTGAAAGGGACTAGCGGACAATGGAGTAGGGGAAATAGGGGAGAAGGGATAAGGGAGTAGGAAACAAGGCAGGAGGGCATAAGCCAGTAGGGGATAAGGGATTAGGATAAGGGAGAATGTGCTGAGGGAGTAGGGATTAGTGAGTAAGGTATAAGGGAGTAGGGGATAGGGAGTAGGGGATAAGGGAGTAGGGGATAAGGAGTAGCGAATAAGGGAGTATGGATAAGGGAGTAGGTGAAAGGACTAGCGGACAATGGAGTAGAAATAGGGAGAAGGGATAAGGGAGTAGGAAACAAGGCAGGAGGGCATAAGCCAGTAGGGGATAAGGGATTAGGGATAAGGGAGAATGTGCTGAGGGAGTAGGGATTAGTGAGTAAGGTATAAGGGAGTAGGGGATAGGGGAGTAGGGGATAAGGGAGTAGGGATAAGGGAGTAGGGGATAGGGGAGTAGGGGATAAGGGAGTATGGAGAAGGGAGAAGGGGAGAAGGGCCCAGTGGTGGCATCTGGTAGACAAAGCAAAAACAAACAACTCAAAAATGTCCAGACCTTGACACTATATAAATATATAATCATCTATGTATGTTATTCGGAACATTAATGCACTTTATCCCTTATTTAAACAGACAGTATTTATACATGCAGAACTCCTCTTCCTCTTTTCCTCCTACCTGGTGTCTCCATCCTCAGCATTCTCCTACTGATATACCCCATGTCCCTCCTCTGCACATGTCCAAACCATCTCACTCTCGCCTCCCTCACCTTGTCACCAAAACATCCTACATGGGCTGTCACTCTAATAAACTCATTTCTAATCCTGTCCATCCTCGTCACTCCCAACGAAAACCATAACATCTTCAGCTCAACTACCTCCAGCTCCACCTCCTGTCTTTTACTCAAATGCCACTGTCTCTAATCCATACAACATCATGGGTCTCACCACAGTCCTATAAACTTCCTCTTTCATTCTAGCAGATACCCTACTATCACAAATCACTCCTGTCACTCTTCTCCACCCACTCACACCCTGCCTGCACTCTTTTCTTCACCTCATTAACACACTCTCCATTACTTTGCACTGTTGACCCCAGGTACCTGAACTCCTCCACTTTCTCCACCAGCGCATTCTCACCCCACATCGTCACATATTGACGCTGTGGACGTTGCGTCCGACGGCGTCCACATCCGATGCCGAAGGTACCCCCTTCTCGTCACTTTTCGACGCAGATGTATGGGAGCCCCTGTGCTTCGCTTTTCAATGCAGATCGCTGTCCTATACACTTAATCATTTATTATCTATCATAATAAGTTTATAGGATTCATTTTTAAATTTCGAAAAATCCTGAAGATGACCGTAACCCTAACCCAAACCCTAACCCAAACCCTAACCCTTACCGTAACCCGCAAAATGGGGTCCCGTCCATCTGCGTCGGCGGCGAAGGGTTTCCGTCCTCTACGTCGGCGGCGAAGGGGTACCCTCGGCGTTGGATGTGGACGCCGTCGGACGCAACATCCACAGTGTCGATACGTGACGACGTGGGGTGCGCTTGTGTTGTCTCCACCTCTTCTCCCTGCAACCGCACCCCTCCACTGCCCTCCATCTCATTAACGCACATGTACTCTGTCTTACTCCTACTGACTTTCATTCCCCTTCTGTCCAGCGCATATCTCCACCTCTCCAGGATCTTCTCAACCCGCTCCCTACTCTCACCACAAATCACAATATCATCTGCAAACATCATAGTCCACGGAGACTCCTGTCTGACTTCGTCTGTCAACCTGTCCATCACCACTGCAAACAGGAAAGGGCTCAGGGCCGATCCTTGATGCAGTCCAACCTTCACCGTGAACCAGTCTGTCATTCCTACTGCACACTTCACTGCTGTCACACTGTCCTCATACATGTCCTGCACCACTCTTACATACTTCTCTGACACACCTGACTTCCTTATACAATACCACAACTCCTCTCTCCACCCTGTCGTACGCTTTCTCCAAATCCACAAATTCACAATGCAGCTCCTTCTGACCTTCTCTATACTTCTCCATCAACATCCTCAAAGCAAATAATGCGTCTGTGGTGCTCTTCCTCGGCATGAAACCATACTGTTGCTCACAGATGGTCACCTCTTCTCTCAGCCTGGCTTCCACTACTCTTTCCCATAACTTCATGGTGTGACTGATCAACTTTATTCCCCTGTAGTTACTGCAGGTCTGCACATCTCCCTTATGCTTAAAGATCAGTACCAGCACACTCCTTCTCCATTCCTCAGGCATCCTCTCACCTTCCAGAATCTTGTTAACAATCTGGTTAAAAACTCCACTGCCATCTCTCCTGAACATCTCCATGCTTCTACCGGTATGTCACCTGGTCGAACCGACTTTCCACTTTTCATCCTCTTAATCGCTGCTCTCACTTCCCCCTTACTAATCCTATCCACTTCCTGCTTTACAATCTCCATACCATCCAACCTCTCTCTCAGATTTTCCTCATTTATCAGCTGCTCAAAATACTCCCTCCACTTTCTCTGTCGATCCCAATTCTGTTTTGCCAATCTCTTTCTTCTTATGCTCTCCTGCACTTCCTCATTCCACCACCACGTCTCTGTGTCTTCCTTTCTATTTCCAGATGTCACACCAAGTACTTTTCTAGCTGCCTCTCTCATCACTCTTGCAGTAGTTACCCAATCATCCAGTACCTCTTCACCACCACCGAGCCCCTGTCTCACCTTTTCCCTAAACCTCACACTACAGTCTTCCTCCTTCAGTTTCCACCATCTTATTCTTCTTTCAGTCCTCACTCTCCTCCTCTTCTTCTTCACCTCCAAAACCATCCTACAGTCCACCATCCGATGCTGTCTAGCTACACTGTCCCCCGCCAACACCTTACAGTCTCCAATCTCCTTCAGGTTGCATCTCCTGCATAGCACATAGTCCACCTGTGTGCACCTTCCTCCACTCTTATACGTCACCCTGTGATCCTCCTTCTTCTTAAAATAAGTGTTCACCACTGCCATTTCCATCCTTTTAGCAAAATCTACCGCCATCTGCCCTTCCATATTCCTCTCCTTAAGGCCATACCTACCATCACCTCCTCATCATCTCTGTTCCCTTCACCTACATGCCCATTAAAGTTTGCCCTAATCACCAACCGTTCTTTCCTAGGTACACCATCTACCACTTCATCTAACTCACTCCAGAATCTTTCCTTTTCCTCCATCTCACAACCCACTTGTGGAGCATAAGCACTGATGACATTTATCATCATCCCTTCAACTTCCAGCTTCACGTTCATCACCCTATCAGAAACTCTCTTTGCCTCCACTAAACTCTTACTGTATTCTTCCTTCAGAATCACCCCTACACCATTTCTCTTTCCATCCACACCATGATAGAACAGTTTAAACACCTCCAATGTTCCTGGCCTTACTCCCTTTCCACTTGGTCTCCTTAACACAACATCTCTACCTTTCTCCTCTCCATCATATCAGCTCCCTCTCTCCCTTTACCAGTCATAGTACCAACATTTAAAGTACCAACCCGAACCTCCACTCTCCTCCACTTCTCCTTTCCCTGCTGTCTCTGTAGACATCTTCCTCCTCTCCTTCCCCTCCTTCAGCCAACAGTAGCCCAATTTACACCGGTACCCTGTCGGCTAACGATACCTGTGGTGGTCGTTGTTAACCCGGGCCTCGACCGATCCGGTATGAAATTCTCATTTGTGATCCGCATATTTGATTTGGCACATGTTTTACGCTGGATGCCCTTCATAACACAACCCTCCCCATTTATCCGGACTTGGGACCGGCACTAAGAGTGCACTGGCTTGTGCCTCCCTAATGGCTGGATTATACATGCAGAACTCCATTTCTCTCTGTGCTCATGTGATCCTGAAAACCAACCCTTTACATTCCAACACAGCAGAGAACTTGAGAGTTTATCCACATAGTTCAGTATCCAACTTTTGGATTTTATACTGATTCAGTGTGTGTTTTTCACCACAGAGAGAAACTACAGGAGCAGCTGCGAGAGTACATCTTACAATCTGTGAAATACACTAAAACACTGAAGGAGTTTTGTAATGGAGAATCCAAATGGACCTTACAGAGAGAGACCGAGCTCAAGATGATGAGAGACATTAGGGATCAGGCCGATCAGATCACTCTGAAGTTTGACCATGTTCAGAAGTCTGAACACAAAGCAAAGGCTTTTGGTGAGTACATGTTGAGCAGACTGACAGCAAATATCAGGAGGCAGGAGCTGGAGAAGAGTTAGAAAAAGTTCTGAAGAACACTCTAAAAGGCCTGGAGAAATTTCACACTTTTCTGGATGCAGTGGAGAAGCTAGCAGTCACCTCACTGTTTGTCTTCATGGGTGAGAGCATCATGCCAAACGGAGTGAGAGCTGAGGACATGTGTTCGGTGATCTCCACAGCCAGGATTGTGTCTCCACTCCTCGTCCACTTCAAGAGAGACGCAGGAGATTTCTTTCTGCCGATTCTCAGTAACGTGGACATCTTGGTCTTCCAGCTGGACAAATACATCTGCATCACTCAGCAGATCTGTGAAATGCTGTGTTTTTCTCACCATAAAGAGTAAGCATCACTCAGACTTACACAGCTTTCTGTCTTCTGCTCGTCTTAATCTGAGGAGTGTGTGAGGTTTTGTTTAGAATTACTGGTGTTTTATGTCTCATGTTTCAGATGGAAAAATATGACGCTAACACTGGGGATTGGGTGGAAAAATGACGAGTCTGTGCAGAAACTCTACAGCCTTGTAACCCAGTTAATTCAAATCAGGTAAAAGTTCATTTTATTGTCAAATTAATTGTAGATTAGAGCTGAAACTGTTCCTCAGGTAACTCGAGTATTTCAAATTCAAAAATGCATCAAGGCAAATTATTCGTTTTGTCCATTTAACTACACACAGAGCAGTGTGTTTCCCCACGGACCATTATTACTGACACACCACCCGCTAACCTCTGGAGCGCTCCGAACAGCTAAACGCTCTGGAAGCACAAATATTTACAACATTAAACAAAAAGTTTGCCAAATTCCAACTTTTTTCTCAATCAGCGTCACTCCTCTGTAGAACCAGAAAGTTTTACACATTGAAAATGAAAAGGGGACAATCAGTAGAATCACATGGAGTCAAACTGAGTCTCGGAACCCTAGAGAGAACGGAAGAAGCGAGGCGAGAAGTTTCCCAGATCATTTCAAACTAAAACATAAAGAAAACACAAGAGTGCATTTCTCCTTTTTAAAGTCAGTTAAAACTGATTTTCATATTTTTATTTAAGAATTTTATTGAAATGTTTGTATTTGTACTTAAAGGCACTAAATAGGTTTAGTTTTCACAGATATTCTTTTATTCAATTTCAGCAATAAAAATGTAAATTTTTCTAAACAGAAATCAAATGTTCATTTCAAGAGACCCGTCTTATTTTCTCTTTTCTCTTTAGTATCGATCTTTAATAAAGAAAAAGCACTTCTTATCTGATTACTCAAATAATCAGTGGAATAATAGGTAGAATACTTGATTATTAAAATAATCGATAGCTGCAGCTGTATTGTAAATAAATGTTTCTATTTAGAGCACGTGGTTGTTTAAATAACATTTATTGATTTTTGGAGAATATTGTTGCATTTTCTTTCATTTTAATGTGTAACCATGTTTTTACAGAAAGGACGAGTCGTTCAGGATAAATTTCCTGTTCAGTGAAAACGCGCAGGACTTCATCTCATTATTCACTGACTGTGGCCCCAGAATGCTGGACTTCCTGTCTAAATTAGAAGAAGCTGCAGTTCAGCTGGACAGGATGAAGAAGGGCTCACACATCTCCACTGTAGCTGGAAGTTCAGTGGGTATTGCAGGAGGTGTTTTGTCCATCGTAGGTTTAGCTCTCGCTCCAGTCACTGCAGGTGTATCTTTGGCCCTCACACTCACAGGTGTTGGTCTCGGAGTCACCAGTGGTGTTAATGGTATTGTCACAGGCATCACTGAAATGGCAGTCAACAAACATCATGGACAAAATGCAAACAACATCTTCATCAGGTTTATGGAAGATGTGCAGAAGATCCTCGACTGTATAGAAGTGACAGCTAATACTGAGCGTCCTATAGATGTTCCTGATGGGTTTAGCTCAGCATTTACATTTGGGAAAATTGCCACTCGTCTTGGAACTGTAGGAAAAGGTATTGATGCTATTGTGGATGCAGCTTCAGCTGTAAAAGCTCTCAGTAGTGAGGAAGTGATTGCAAAGGCAGTTGCTGTGGGGCTTCAGGAAGCTAATGCCGGTCGGAGCATCCCAAAACTGGCTGCAGATCTTCCTGACGTTGGGCAGCTGGCTAAAGGAACCCCTCTGGCTCTTTCAAATTCAGCCAGGGCCGGCTTTGTTGCTGTAAATGCTCTCTTTATCGGTCTGGATCTTATTTTCATTGTTAATAGTAGCATGAGTCTGGCCAAAGGGAGTAAAAATGAAGTGGCTCAGATAATTCGTGAAAGATCGGTTCTGTGGTGCTCAGAGGTGAAGGCATGGCAGAAGATCCATGACCAGCTGTGTAAAGGAACCTCAGGGTTTCAGAAGAATCTGGAAATTCTCAATCAGCCTTTTAACATTTAAAGAACAAATTTCAACAAAAAAAAACAAAAAGCAAAATTCTAAAAAAAAATAAATAACAAGAAAAACTTTGTACCAGAAGAAAGTATTCAGAAGCTGTGAGGGTTTTAAAGGATCGTTGTGAGAATCATTTTATATCTTTAATCATTATATCTTTATTCATTAGTCAGACATTAATAACGAGACTAACACTTGTGACCTAGAACATTTTCACACCGTTTATCTTGTCTTCTTCTGATATGCATTATTCTGCAGGTTAACTTTTGGGTGGTTTCCTGTTTTTCTCAGTTTCTGTTTAACATGATCATATATGGAGTTGTCATGTTCAAGCGTCTCTTCTGTAACGCACGTACATCTGTTAGCTCTTCCCCTCTTATCATACAGTATATAATCACGTGTGACACAATAAAGCTTTGGAACTTCTCTCTGAAAGGCTGACTCGTGTGTTTTATTGAGATTTCCCCGTGCACATAGGAGAGCAGAGATCGAGAGGAAAGGCTGAGTTCCAGTGAATCCTGTCTAGATGACAGATGTGGATCCTGTCTAGATGACAGACGTGGATCCTGTCTAGATGACAGACGTGGATCCTGTCTAGATGACAGACGTGGATCCTGTCTAGATGACAGACGTGGATCCTGTCTAGATGACAGACGTGGATCCTGTCCAGGCAGCAGAGAATAGATCATTTCCTTACAATCGTCTTCTGAACATTTACAGTTTCATTTCCTGTAAAAGTGAAAGTCATTATTTTTTTGTTATTGTCCTGAACTACATTTGACTTTTCATGTGTTTAAGATTTTCTATTTGCACTGTATCTTTACATCAAAATTCATTTACAATAATAAATAAACAATGCATTAGTTTCTCTGAAGTGAGTTTTATAATGAACGCTTTTTATATCATTTATATGAGAAATAGTCTTTTTAGAAAAGCGCTGATTTAAACCTTTTCTTCTGTCAGTATACATTAATATAACTTTTACTGTTAAACACGTGATTTAACTGTGTTTTAGGAATGAAATGTTCACACTAGTCCTTCTCCATCGTCTGAACCTCTGTGTTTCATGTTATTTATGAGGTAGTTTTGATCACACCTTCACTTCTCTCTGTGAAAGAAATACAGACTCTGTTCTCCAGACTGACTTCAGGATTTGAGACAGTGAGAGTTTTGTTTTCAGGAAGATTTTGATGCACATGTGGGCAGGGTTCTGAGTAGAACAGGTTTTCTCCAGAACTTCTGCATGTCTTTACTGACACTTTCACATCAATAAGCTCAGGATTCAACACATCATTCATCACTTCTACACAACATCTCCACATTTACTGTTCCACAGAGGTGAAGTGCTTTTCCCTGACGGTGTTTCTGTGCTCTTTGTGTGACTGATGAACAGAAACCCTGGGAGATGTGTTTGTGTTAGAGTACCTTAAAGTGTGCTGGTGTTTATAAATGTAGTATATAAATGTAATCTAATATCTGATTGATTAGACAGTATGTTTTTGTTGTTACATCAGAACAAGTCCACAAAGCTACGTGAAGTTTAGCCCAGTCTTCGTTGTATGTTGTAATAATATATAAATAAATTAATGAACTAAAATCCATTCATGCAGGAAATATTCGCAGTGTAAAATAGCACTTAATAGCAGTTTTATTATTATTATTATTATTATTATTATTATTATTATTATTATTGTTGTTATTATAAAAGGGGGTTTCTTTCCTTGCGTTTTCTATGTTTTCTTCACCAAATGTCACCATTGTGTCCACTTGTCCCTCATTTTTTCTTTCTAATCACTTTTAGATTTAGGGTCCAGAGTGACTTACAGCTGAGCAGCTCTGGGGTTAAGGGCCTTTGCTCAGGGGCCCAGAAGTGGCAGTTTAAACTACCACCTTCCCTAATCCTGCTGTGTGGATTTAAGTTCCACCTCTGTCTTGTTTTAATCTGCGTGCTCTTTTACGTTATGGTGTCCATTGTTTGTGTCTCCAGTCATATCCACGTGTAACTCCTTGTTTTTTTTAGTCTTTTGCTGTGCTGTTTTAGATTTTAGGAGTTTTTCTTTCCACTCTTTTTAGTTCCCCAGGAACTAAACCAGGAACTCTCGGAGATGATCTTCTCTCAGAGACATGGAGACAGAGGGACAGAAGATCTTTCACCACGGAACAGAAACGAAAGTAATTACACTGACGTCACTGCACTGACTCAGTTTCGGTTCTGTGTCGGTTCATCTGGATCACTCGGAGCAGGATCTGTAGATATTTTCAGAGACACTTTTGAGAATTCGGATTTTATTTAAAAAAAAAAAAACCCCACACAAATATCTTTGTTACACCTTCACTAAATCTAAACAGCAATTTGACAGCGTGGGAGGAGAACCGATTCTCAGTGATTCGAATCCCCTGACTCACTTTAAGGAGTCGCTTGGAGAGAAACTGAGGATTATTTTCCAGCTGTAATGTTGCAGCCGTTCAGCAGAGAAGAAGTCAAAGCGTCGTCTTTCTGCTGAATATCTTCTGATTACTTATTATTATTATCTTTATTTGTCGCTTCCTTATTAAGTCTGTAGCCAGAGATCTGTTTAAGACTGAAAGTGAAGCTCGAGCGCGTCAGTTGTTGTTGTTGTTGTGACTCCATTAAACCCTGAAGGAGGAAACTGAGTTCCACCGCAGTTACTGTCAGAGCATAAAAACATCTCAGAAGCGTCCACAACCTGACCAGGATTCTATACAGCACAGGGGAGAAGAGAGGAGGAGAAGAGGAAGAAGAGATTCATGTTTGATTTGAAGTTGAGGAAGAAGTGAAACAGAAAGCGTCTGATGGCTTCCAAAATCAAGTTAGTAAATTTTATATTTTATAAAGCAGGAGATGAATTTATGAAGCTCCATCTCAAGCAGATCAGATCATACCAACAGCTGTAAATGTACTGATCACATGGGTTCGGTTCTGTACTGCACATGTTCACATCAGGAATTTCTCCTACATTCATGTGAACCTGATTCAGATCTGCTCTTTTGTGTCTTGTAGATGTTAATGTTGGATTGTTGTGTTGTATTTTTTAGTGTTGTGTATAAATAAGAGCCGCTGAAAGATCAATTCCTCATTTAAAAAAACTGATTAGAGGCTCAGGAGCTTTTGTTTGGGTGGAGAAACATTACAGGTTCAGGTGTGGTCCAGAAGTTCTGCATGACTCCTTCACTCTGTGTTAGATATACTTACAGCAATTTATTTCCTTATCCATCATCTAAACTTTACCTTCATGATCACTGCTGAACTTTATTTCAACTTGGTTTTAAAAATGTGATGTCAGCATTAATCTTTATAATTGAAGGTCAGTATTTTAATAATAATAAGTGAAAATGCAACACCTGGCATCCCTGTATTTATGGGTGTGCAGTGTTCACGTGTAAAAGGTGTTTAAACACTGTGTTTTTCACCACAGAGAGAAACTACAGGAGCAGCTGCGAGAGTACATCTTACAATCTCTGAAATACACTGAAACACTGAAGGAGTTTTGTGATGGAGAGTCCAAATGGACCTTACAGAGAGAGACCGAGCTCGAGATGATGAGAGACATCAAGGATCGGGCCGATCAGATCACTCTGAAGTTTGACCATGTTCAGAAGTCTGAAGACAAAGCCAAGGCTTTTGGTGAGTACACATGGAGCAGCCTGACCCAGTTTACAGCAGATACCAAGAGGCAGGAGCTGGAGAAGGAGTTAGGAGAAGTTCTGAAGAACACTCTAGAAGGCCTGGAGAAACTCCACTGCTTCCTGGATGCAGTGGAGAAGTTAGCAGTCACCTCACTGTTCGTCTTCATGGGTGAGAGCTTCATGCCAACCGGAGTGAGTTCCATGTCCGTGCGTTTGGTGATCTCCACAGCCAGGATTGTGTCTCCACTCCTCATCCACTTCAAGAGAGACGCAGGAGCTTTCTTTCTGCCGAGTCTCAGCAACGTGGACGTCCTGGCCCTCCAGCTGGACAAATACATCCGCATCACTCAGCAGATCTGTGAAAAGATGGAGAAAAAGTATTGATTTCTTTATTCTGATGAAGCTGTAATGTGCTGCATGTATTAAGTTTAACGGAGAAACTGTTGTTCCTCTTTGCAGATCCAGGAGCATTTCAGGTTCTCGAGGTTTTCATGAGTAAGTGTCATCAAGAAAAGTTTTCTTCTCCTTTTCCTTCATTTTATAAATTTACATTTGAACTTTATGGCCATTTTTCTACCTGAAACTGTTTCCTTCTGCGTATAAAGTCGTGCAGATAAGAATCTCTTGGTAAGGAAGGTCTGGATGGTGAAGGTGTGCACTCAGACCTCATGGATCTGATTAAACACATCGCTTCAGAATCCACGCTTTTCTCACGTCTGAATCTTAAGCAGCAATTAAAAGGTTAATTCTCGATCCGTGGGGGTGGTGAGGTTTTATTATTCGAGGTTTTAGGAAAGAGTCGTGTGATCAAAGCAGGCGTGGAGGAGAACAAAGGAACCATGTGGTGAGACCAGGAAGTGCTTCAGAGGTCATTAGAACATTATAAACAGTGCACACACATAGTGCAGGATTTAATGGAGTAATATGATGAAAATTAGGGAATTCGATCTTCATGTGTATCAGGACACAGCAGTCCTGCTACCACAGGGTTTATTAATATTAACACACTTCACACATCTCATGATACAGTGGTTCTTCACATTAACACCTGAACCTGGTGCAGATACTCCTTTAACCCTGAGCACTTTGCAGTCTGTCTGGAAGTGTAGGATTTGTTGCAGGAGACTGGATCAGAGGCCTGTAGTGGGTCATGTTCTACCAGCGCTTCTGTAGATCTGTGAAGGTCTAAATCCTGACTGAACAACATGATGAATGTGATTTTTAGAAGTAACTGCTGAACTAAATTCTGATGAAAGATCTAATTTAAGAGACAAAACAAATATAATTGTAGGTTTTTCAGAAGTCTTAGTTTTTGAGATCAGTTTCTCTGCTTGGAGGGAGTTAAAGTGCACATACTGATACTGTCACGTGTCAGGAGCTACCTGAGTCAGGAGCTACCTGAGGAAATCACACGTGGTTTAGATGTTTTAGATAACATCTATGTTACAGATGGAAAACTGGAAAATCCTCCCTGAAGATTCATTTGAACATGAGCGAGGAGTCTCTGCAGAAATTACATGACCATTTACTTCAGCTGACCAAACTCAGGTAAAGCATTTCATTTCTTTCTTTCTTATTATTTGGAGAGAAAACTGACCAGATTGTTCTTCTTTATTAATAATTGATTTTTGAAATGAAATAAAATGTTCTTCACAGGATGGATGAATCGTTCAGGCTGACTTTCCTATTCGACATGAAAGCACAGGACTTCATGTTTATATTCAGCACACAGCACAACAGAATGCTGGACTTCCTGTCTGAATTAGAAGAAGCTGCAGTTCAGCTGGACAAGATGAAGAAGGGCTCCAACATCTCCACTGTAGCTGGAAGTTCAGTGGGTATTGCAGGAGGTGTTTTGTCCATCGTAGGTTTAGCTCTCGCTCCAGTCACTGCAGGAGCATCTCTGGCCCTCACACTCACAGGTGTTGGTCTCGGAGTCACCAGTGGTGTTAATGGTATTGTCACAGGCATCACTGAAATGGCAGTCAACAAACATCATGGACAAAATGCCAACAACATCTTCATCAGGTTTATGGAAGATGTGCAGAAGATCCTCGACTGTATAGAAGAAGCGGCCAGCAGGTACGGGTCTGTACCAGGTGGTGATGGGGTTTCTAACGACCTTAAAGATGAGAAACAGGCTACTAAGGGTGCAGCAGGAGGCAATGGTATTGATGACCTCGTGGATGGAGCTTTGCCTGCAAAACCTATTGGACCTGATGACGTGGTTGGAGCCGCAGTTAATGTGGGTCTTCAGGAGGCTAAAGCAGTTCGGAACATTCCCCAGCTTGCTGCAGATCTTCCTGACATTGGGCAAATGGCTAAAGGAGCTCCCCTGGCCCTTTCGAAGTCAGCCAGGGCCGGCTTAATCGGGTTAAATGTCCTCTTTATTGGTCTGGATGTTCTGTTTATCTGCAAAGACGGCATGAGTCTGGCCAAAGGAAGCAAAAATGAAGTGGCTCAGATCATTCGGTCCAGATCAGTTCTGTGGCGCTCGGAAGTGGAGGCATGGCAGAAGATCCATGACCATCTATGTGAAGCAATGCCAAGTTTTTACAAGAATCAGGAGGTTCTAGAGCAGCCTTTCCGTCCTTAAGATCGACCCGAACACACACAGGAAGGCGGCTGGTGAACTGGTTCTGTTGGGTTTGGTTTGGATCGTAACAGTTCACAGGAACAGAGACGTTTTTTTCTACAACTCATTCTGGGGTGGGGCTCATTTTGTGATGTCATTAAATGCACACTAAAGCTTTGGATCATCTCAGATAATAGTTTATTTCCACTGTTTGATCAGATTCAATCTTCATGTTGTTTAACAGGAAAAAGATGTAAATATCTAATCATGAATGATTTCATTGAGATTTTTATGATGAGTCACGGCGTGCTGATTAACATTTAACATCATTTATAAAATCAATACTGCTTTTTTTTATATTTCTTCTGTTTCGATGCTGATTGTGTGTTTATTTCTGAGCGTTGTGGTGCGTATCAGCTTCTACAGACCAGGGAAATAATCACACAGGAAACTGGTGTGTTGTGGTTTTCTCCAGTGAACAACTGAAACTTGATCATTTCATAACTCTAAAGTTCTGTCACTGTAATAAAGAATCTTCATTCACGTGTGTGTGTGTGTGTGTTTGTGAAGTGCATGTGAAGGAGTACATGAGTCTCTGTGGTTGCACATCTCCGTCTTCTCCTGTTTCTTCTACTGAGCCTTTCAGACCCGAGTCAACCACGTTCTGTCTCGCCCAGTCACTGACATCTCCTGAGGTTTTGGACCCTTTGCCTCCTCTCTTGTTCTTCTCTCATTTCCTGCTGCTCCTCTGTCTCCCTGTACCACTCGAGCACTTGGTCAC
This sequence comes from Silurus meridionalis, assembly GCF_014805685.1. NCBI lineage: Eukaryota > Metazoa > Chordata > Actinopteri > Siluriformes > Siluridae > Silurus > Silurus meridionalis. Next base: position 23,698,227 of record NC_060897.1, on the reverse strand, counting down.
TGAGGAGCATGGTTTCTCCATCAGTTAACGCCATCTTCTGGATCTTGGACAACAGTTCTGCTACCTGGTCCTCTCCTCTCTTGGGTCTACCATGGAGCGCATGGTACCACCCACCACACTTCTCTACCAGCTTATACAGCTCACTGTTCATCTCCACTTCGTCCTTCAGGGTGGAGTCACGGAGACGCTTGGTGTCGATCACAGTGAACAGGACCATGGTGTATCTCCAGGCTTTTGGTCCAAACAGATCTACATGTTCTTCCAAAACATGGCGCTCCCTTGCAGAGAAGGAGAACGACAGAGGAACCACCAGCAGCAGCGCGTGGGCACCTGGGTGGCACAGGGTCATCCCTGAGATCATCTCCTTCCTAATAGTGGCAGGAGATGCTGAGGCACCGCTCAGGTTAAACCAATCCCAGCCTGGTGTATCTACCACCACTACATGCCTTCCCCTCACCACACCTTCTCCACGCACGCTTGTCCTGGTCCTCACTCCAACCTGGTCGAAGGCCATGGTGCCCAGGATGGCATTTCCAGCTGCACTCTTCCCGGCTTCTCTCTCACCAATCAGGACCAGGTGTATGGGACCATCTGCAGGAATAGAGTCAGAAAATGTCTGCTTTCACTACGTAAGTACAGAAAATGAGTTCAGAAGAACCTGCACACTGAGCAGAAACGGGTTTCAACTGCAGAAACAGAATTCAGTGATATTCAGCCACTGATTTATACAGCACAGGGTCATGTGACACCAAGGTCATGTGACAGCAGATAAATAGAATCTACAAGGTCATGATTAATAATAAACAAAAGATAAACAGAGTTTTATCAGATATTTCACAACAAGACTTTTGTATTTTTACTGAATTTAAATTTTTAAAGGGAAACTTTTAGTAAACTACCTGCTGTGTTCTTCATCCAGCACGTGTTTTAGATCTTGTAGGGTTTTGTTTTATGTAAAAGATCTCATGGTGTGTATGATGGATGAACCCCAGTGCTCACAGGTTTGACTGTAAGTTGAAGTTCTGGATGTTTTTATACTGATAATGATAATGTTTAGAACATGATCCTGTAATGTCGCAGGTGTTTTGTTAATATTCATGATTATTAGATTAACACGTGAAACGCACGTGAAAGTGCCGCTAACATGCTGTTTCTCCTGCTAACACTGTCCATGTGTCTGTTTATGATCGTGTGTATAATATCTTCTGTACAGGTTCTTCAGCTCCATCATGACACAGTGCTTTATAGATTTCTTTATGAATATTAATGTTTCATTTCATTTTTTACTTTTGTTTATTCACGTGTTGCATGAAAAACCTTTGATCCAGATTGTGTGTGTGTGTGTGTGTGTGTGTGTGTGGTTGTGTGGTGACACCATTACAAGGCATTTAGTGGGAAGACCACAACAAAAACCCATGAGAACACTGTATGAGTGTGTGTTTAGTTTAAACACTGTGCTGGTATTTAAAGAGAAATGTAAAGCATGTGGAACACTGGCACACACACACACACACACACACACACACACACACACACACATATATAAACAGTATAAATGTAAAACAATGTGGAGGTGTAATTGTGTAATGAAATGGATTTAGCACCCCAGTGTTGATGATTTTTTTATAACAGCATGTTCTGAAACCTTTTGTTCCTCACTGCACAGCAATTGGGAAATAAATACAAGAGTATTGACATTTACATTTGTATCGTGAAGCATCGTTTTAAAATATTTGCATCAGTTAAAACGATGTATTTATATATACTGATTAGTGCATGTGCTACACTTTATTATTTAGCAAGTGACCAATACTAATATTATATATGTAGGTTTATTTCTTCCTGCCTGAACGTCTGGGTTTATTTCATCTTCTTTCTCTTTTGCACTACAGAAGTACTGTAGAAATACAGAAATCCTAACCGCTAATCCTAATCCTAACCCCTAATCCTAATCCTAACCCCTAATCCTAACCCTAACCCCTAATCCTAACCCCTAATCCTAACCCTAACCCCTAATCCTAATCCTAACCCCTAATCCTAACCCCTAACCCCTAATCCTAACCCCTAATCCTAATCCTAACCCCTAATCCTAACCCCTAATCCTAATCCTAACCCATAATCCTAACAGTAATCCTAACCCTAACCCCTAACCCCTAATCCTAACCCTAATCTTAATCCTAACCCCTAATCCTAATCTTAATCCCAACCCCTAATCCTAACCCCTAATCCTAATCCTAACCCCTTTTCCTAACCCTAATCCTAACCCCTGACCCTTGACATTGCATTGACATGTGAATCACATGTGAATCAGTTTTGGAGATGCTCATCACTACTTCACATTACACACATCATATTTTGGAACTTTGCTGAAACAGTTCAGTTCTTGTTCTTATTTACAGTATAATCAGTTGTTCTCTTCCTTCACCAGATCAACAATTCCACATGCTTTGTTTCACGTCTTATTAACGTCCCTGTGAAGGAGCTGCTGCTACAGAACTGATTATAAATACAGCAGTTATTGTGTAAATGGAGGTTAAAAGTGTATACTGACCATGAAGGTGTGATCCTCCTGGCTTTTCCATCACCTTCAGCGTCGTCGCACCTCCTGCCTTTCTGATCAAAAGATTTCAAAAACTTTACAAATCTAAACTCTAAATCTCATTTACACATTAAACATTTAAACATTAAACCCTTTAACTGAAAATAAATCAAGTCAAGTGAAGTCTTTCCCTCTGGTCCGTCAGCAGATCTGAAAGGCAGTGTGACTGAGAGTAAACCCAGAGTTAGTGATTAACCTGCACACACACACACACACACACACACACACACACACACACACACACACACACACACACACACACACAGCAGTATAACAGAATGAAAATGTCGGTTATGAGCATTAAAATTGTACTTTTATATATTTTCATTGTTTTGGTAAATATTTACCTCCATATAAAACAAATACTGAAACTCAGAAGAGCATGTGTTAGATTCTGATTATTTTATTATCTGCACTCTTCCTCTTCTCCGTGATCACAGTGCCAAAGTCCACCTGCACAGATTCACACCCCTGCTTCAGCTCACCTCGGGGTTTAAACAGTTCTCCAGCACCAGCAGTTCTCCAGCTCCAGCAGCTCTTTAGCCCCAGCAGTTCTTCAGCACCAGCAGCTCTCCAGCACCAGCAGTTCTCCAGCACCAGCAGCTCTTTAGCCCCAGCAGTTCTCCAGCAGGTAGAATGGAACACATCAGTGAGTATCTCTGTAAATATAAAGGTCTTGTTTTCACCACTGGGATGACCACCGCCGAACACATGGATTCTCTTCAGAGCTTCCGGATACGAGACAGCGATATCTTTTTGGTGACGTATCCAAAGTCAGGTGAGAGCTAATCATTCTGAGAAAGCTGATATGGATCATGAAGGTGATCGCTGTTGAAGCACCAGTGTGTTTTAAAGTGTACGGTTACAGTGGAAGTTCTTTCACAGGAACGATATGGACTCAGAACATTATCACGTTAATCTGCGAGTCAGATCTCCAACACAACAGCGACGTTTCCAACAATCTGAAGAAAATGCCATGGCTGGAGTTTCCTGAAGGTCACGCTGATTATTCCTCACGGCCGTCCCCTCGTCTCTTCACATCTCACCTCCCACCCAGACTCATGCCCCCCGAGCTGAAGGGCAAAAAGGCTAAAGTAACAAACACCAGCATTCAACCTCTTTCATATAAAACCACACTTTACTTTACTCTGGTATTTAACAGAGATTACAGATTATTTCTTTTTCATCATTTATTTAAAACATAATTTCAGTTTGAAATAAATTAAATCTTTTAAATCTACTGTACATTAAGTTTGATTGGAGTTTATTAAATATTATATTTTATTAAATGATAATGAATTTATTACTTTATTAAATATTTAGATTAAATAAAAGATATATTTTTGCTGATGTTTCTGCAGTTCTATAAAAAAATACATTTCTATCTCTAATTTACGTTTACAGATCATTTGGGTTTTAAAGAGCGAGTAGTTAAAGGTCCATGGAGAGAAGATCACTTTCCTGAGGTTCTTCACTTGTTTATTGGTTCTTATATTCCTGCAGGGTTTATGATGTGGAACAGGTCTCAGGTTCCAAAGGAACCAGTGAAGAACCATTAACATGTCTGTATGTTTTATTTGTTGTAAGAAACTGGTTCATATCTGCTCTTGTCTGTGTTTAAACATCAGATTGTGTATGTGAGGAGGAACCCTAAGGACAACGTGGTATCTTATTTCCACTTCTGCCATGCCTGGACTACGCTGGAGACTCCTAAGAGCTTTGAGGAGTTTCTGCAGCAGTATCTGGCTGGAGATGGTGAGGCTGAAGGACTGAATGTTCTTCTGTATGCCTTGCTCAGGTTCTACCCATATGAGACCAGATAATCCATGGTGGTGTTCTGTCTCTTGGACCACACTAGAACTCTGAGGAACTGGTGTAATCGTGTTCCATCAGAAGATCCATATGAGCTCACTGAGTGCATTAGATAGTAAACAGAGGGAGGAGGAACGTGTGTGTTGTAGGTCAGGAGGATTGTGATGGTGTGATTGTTGCTGTAATGTGTGTTGACTGCAGTTGCTGGATCTTCATGGTTTGATCATGTGCGAGAGTGGTACACACACCGACACCAGTACGACATCCTGTTCCTCACGTATGAGCACATGATCCTGGTAAAGCTCCAGCACATGGTTTGGTTTATTATAACAATAAAGAAACAAAACCACGTTCTAAATGAGTCTAATGTGAGTTTGGCGTCTGGTGTCTCCTGCGTGTCTCAGGATCTCAGGTCTGCTGTGGAAAAGATCAGCAAGTTCTTGGGTCGAGATCTGAGTGAAGCTGCTCTGTGTGACATTGTGGAGAAAACAACCTTCAAGAACATGAAGAAGGACCCAAAAGCAAACTATGAGTTTCTTCCTGAAGATCTGTTACAGAAAGGCCAGTTCATGCGCAAAGGTCAGAGTTCACACACCATGTGCAATACCACGCACAATAATGGCCTCCATGGAAAGTGTTTTATGTGTAAATGATTTGAACCAGAGTTTCGAGATCACTCCACCAGACATGTTCAGGACATGATTATGAGGTGATTATGAGCAGGTCAGAGAAGGTCTTCAGTTATTTTTGTTGAAAGTGAAGAGAATCATGCAGCAGGTTCAGGGCAGGGTGCCATTACTTAAACACTGGATTTAGATTAGATTTTTCTTTAAGAGCACTTTGTGCACTATGTTTGGAATGTTTCAGGGATGTTTGGAGACTGGAAGAACACCTTCACTGTGGCCCAGAATGAGATGTTTGATCAGATCTATCAGGAGAAGATGAAGGATCTGCCTTTTACATTCACATGGGAATAAAAAGATGTAGAACTGATCCTAATGATAATCATGTGTTTCTGATCACAGATATGATGAGTGGCATTAAAGAATATTAATCATTTAATCCTGTGTTCATGTCCATCATTTGACTGTGCTGAAGATCTCAATCGCTCTACTTTTCTCCTGTTTTAATGGAATCCAGAACAAATTCACTTCACGCTCATGTGGAGAAATAAAACACAGAACTAATCCCCTCCAATCAGACCATCAGGTATGATGAATTTTATTTTCTTCTTCTGCAATACATTGATGGAAGTTCTTCATCAGTGAAGCAGAGTAGAAATCAAACCGCACACAATTCAAACAAACCTGCACCAGGATCAGATCAACCCCAGGATCAGATCAACCCCAGGATCAGATCAACCCCAGGATCAGATCAACCCCAGGATCAGATCAACCCCAGGATCAGATCCCTCACTGTAACTACACACAATTACACTGTTTACTTTCAGCAGTGGGTTTGTGCTTCAGACTCTCAAACGGAGGTTTATTTAACACGAGTTTGTGGATGTTATTAAAGCCATGTACTCGTTCTGCAGAGCAGATGATGATGATGATGATGATGATGATGCTCTTCAGAAAGATTTGTTTGATTTTCAGTAACAGCAGCTCTGACAAAAGTGCAGTATTTATACTAAGCTTACCGGAGCCGTGGAGTCGTGCGATCGGAGTAGTGTGAACGGAATTTTGTGAGTCGGAGTAGTGTGATCGGAATTGTGTGATCGGAGTAGTGTGAACGGAATTGTGTGATCAGAATTGTGTGATCGGAGTAGAGTGATCGGAATTGTGTGATCGGAGTAGTGTGATCGGAATTGTGTGATCGGAGTAGAGTGATCGGAATTGTGTGATCGGAGTAGTGTGATCGGAATTGTGTGATCGGAGTAGTGTGATCGGAATTGTGTGATCGGAGTATTGTGAACGGTGTGTGGTCGGAGTAGTGTGATTGGAATTGTGTGATCGGAGTAGTGTGAGCGGAATTGTGTGATCGGTGTGTGATCGGAGTAGTGTGATCGGAATTGTGTGATCGGAGTAGTGTGATCGGAATTGTGTGATCGGAGTATTGTGAACGGAATTGTGTGGTCGGAGTAGTGTGATTGGAATTGTGTGATCGGAGTAGTGTGAACGGAATTGTGTGATCGGAATTGTGTGATCGGAGTAGTGTGATCGGAATTGTGTGATCGGAGTAGTGTGATCGGAATTGTGTGATCGGAGTAGTGTGAACGGAATTGTGTGATCGGAATTGTGTGATCGGAGTAGTGTGAACGGAATTGTGTGATCGGAGTAGTGTGAACGGAATTGTGTGATCGGAATTGTGTGATCGGAGTTGTGTGATCGGAGTAGTGTGATCGGGTGTGTGATCGGAGTAGTGTGATCGGGTGTGTGATCGGAGTAGTGTGAGCGGAATTGTGTGATCGGAGTAGTGTGAGCGGAATTGTGTGATCGAATTGTGTGATCGGTGTGTGATCGGAGTAGTGTGATCGGAATTGTGTGATCGGAGTAGTGTGATCGGAATTGTGTTGTGTGATCCGAGCTAACTTTTATAATGTAGAGTGGAAAAGCGACAGTACTGTAATATTTAATGTCGCTTTCCCTCACTTTCTCCTCAGGCAGTGTAAAAAACACCCTGATAATCCTGTGGTATTGGATTCTATTCGGAATCTGTGCATTTTTATAAGAAGACTAAAAATAAAGCTGCCTCTCCTGCAGCTGGTGCATATGAGGTGTTTAGCATCTTAATTTTATTTTCGGAGAATTTAGTTTGCTCCTGGAGAACATCACTGCCGCAGCAGAGCTCAATAATAATGAAGGTGTTGTGAGATTTTATTCTTTTTCTTCAGCTGTTCTTCTCAAACACACCATCACCATCCTAACCATCGCTCTTCATTGCCTCAGCAGAAATGACGCAATTTCCCATCCAGTCAGTTTACACCTAATTAAAACCCAGACGCTGTCACACGAGCAGATAAACATCTGGATGAAGGACAGAGGGGTTTATACCCAGTGTAATTTCATTTGGTGAAAGAAAATCATTTGATTATTTCACATGAGGAACATTTGTTGTATACTTATAAAATCTGTAATGAAAAATTCTTCTACATTAAATTTGGATGGATGATCTGATAAATGGAGATGATAAGCTGTCTGAATCTCTTCATATCTAATCTGCTTAAGGAAACACAGATGGCTTGAGAGTGCCGTCGTGTTCACTGGGTGGAGCTGGACTTTGTTGTTATCTGGTAATAAAACCTTTCCTTCTTCCATTTGTGTCACTCGTCTGGAACGATGCCGAGAAATCCTCCATGATGTACTACTACTTTTTACCATATTCTTATGTTGATGCAGAACACCACGAGTCCACACTGAATCACTAAACCACTAAACTT
>NC_060897.1:23635434-23680434 GCF_014805685.1 Silurus meridionalis | reverse complement strand
CAGTAATCCTGCCTAATCCTACCAGTAATCCTACCTCTAACAGTAATCCTACCCCTAATCCTACCAGTAATCCTGCCCCTAACAGTAATCCTGCCTAATCCTACCAGTAATCCTACCCTTAATCCTAACAGTAATCCCCCTAATCCTGCCAGTAATCCTGCCCCTAATCCTGCCTAACAGTAATCCTGCCCCTAACAGTAATCCACCCCTAATCCTGCCTCTAACAGTAATCCTGCCCCTAATCCTACCCCTAATCCTGCCTAGTCCTGCCTCTAACAGTAATCCTGCCTCTAACAGTAATCCTGCCCCTAATCCTGCCAGTAATCCTGCCCCTAATCCTGCACTCTAACAGTAATCCTGCCCCTAATTCTGCCTCTAACAGTAATCCTGCCCCTAATCCTACCTCTAACAGTAATCCTGCCCCTAATCCTGCCTAGTTCTGCCTAACAGTGATCCTGCCCCTAATCCTGCCAGTGATCCTGCCCCTAATCCTGCCTCTGGCAGTAATCCTGCCCCTAATCCTGCCCTAACAGTAATCCTGCCTAATTCTGCCTAACAGTAATCCTGCCCCTAATCCTGCCCTAACAGTGATCCTGCCTAGTCCTGCCTCTGGCAGTGATCCTGCCCTAATTCTGCCTAACAGTAATCCTGCCTAATCCTGCCCCTAATCCTGCCTCTAACAGTGATCCTGCCCTAATTCTACCTCTAACAGTAATCCTACCCCTAATCCTGCCTAATCCTACCCCTAACAGTAATCCCACCTCTAACAGTAATCCTGCCCTAATCCTGCCTAATCCTGCCCTAACAGTGATCCTGCCTAATCCTACCCCTAATCCCACCCCTAATCCTGCCCTAATCCTGCCCTAACAGTAATCCTGCCTAACAGTGATCCTGCCCTAATCCTGCCTAATCCTGCCCTAATTCTGCCCCTAACAGTAATCCTGCCTAATCCTGCCCTAATCCTACCTCTAACAGTAATCCTGCCCTAATCCTGCCCTAATCCTACCTCTAACAGTAATCCTGCCTAACAGTAATCCTGCCCTAATCCTACCCCTCACAGTAATCCTGCCCTAATCCTGCCCCTAACAGTAATCCTGCCCTAATTCTACCCCTAACAGTAATCCTGCCCTAATCCTACCCCTAATCCTGCCCTAATCCTGCCTAATCCTGCCTCACAGTAATCCTGCCCTAATCCTGCCTCTAACAGTAATCCTGCCTCTAACAGTAATCCTACCCCTAATCCTGCCCTAATCCTACCCCTCACAGTAATCCTGCCCTAATCCTGCCTCTAACAGTGATCCTGCCCTAGTTCTGCCTAACAGTGATCCTGCCCTAATCCTGCCCTAATCCTGCCCTAATCCTACCTCTAACAGTAATCCTACCTCTAACAGTGATCCTGCCTAATCCTGCCTCACAGTAATCCTGCCCTAATTCTGCCCCTAACAGTAATCCTACCCCTAATCCTACCTCTAACAGTAATCCTACCCCTAACAGTAATCCTACCCCTAATCCTACCCCTCACAGTAATCCTACCCCTAATCCTATCCCTAACAGTAATCCTACCTCTAACAGTAATCCTACCCCTAATCCTACCCCTAATCCTACCCCTACCCCCTCAGTAATGGTGATAATGAGATGTATCAGTTTGGGTTAAAGAGGTAAATGACCTGCTGCTGGTCTCTGATCAGTGTTGTGTCCTGCTGCTTCTCCTGTGATTCTCCCCTGCAGGTGATTACAGCGTGTTTATTTTCTTTGTTCTTTCGGTGTAAAAGTGTATATATGTGTTAAGTGAAAAATAAAAATGGATTTCAGTTTGTCTGGTTTCTCTCTTGAAGGTATTAAGAACCTTTAAAAATCTTCAAGAGTTTTTTTCCGTTCCTCAGTCACCTCTGACTCTCTTATTACAGATAAATGTAACTCTATATCCAGATTCAGTAGCGTTTAGATGCAGTTTATTTTTTTACTAAAGCCACCGATAGAAAACCAGAACTGATAGGGAATGTGCTTATAGGCTCATAGGGATCAGGAGAAGGAGAAACGTTTGCATATCCATACGCATTAGTATATATTCATGTCATTGTTAATGATGTAGAGATGTTCCTCTGCTTTTTTTGCTCATTTCTGTGGTTGTTTTTTCCACAGATTATTTCACAGTTTTGTCGTTGTAGCTAAACATTTCAAAGCCTCATTCTGAAACGTGTTCCTTTTCTCTCCTGAACTCTCACCTCCGAGAGAAAAAGCAGCATCTAAGCATCATAAAGCAATCATCTCATCTGCAGCTGCAGTAAACCATCAGTCTTTTCTCTGCACGACAGGAAGCAGGACTCCTCCCTGAGGAAGAACAACACCAGACACTCTCGGCGTGTGTGATACTGAGACCAGAGAAAATTAGGGGTGGTGACATTTAATTTTCCTCTTCTGGCTGCCTGCCTCTCATAAGCACTCATAAAGAACCGCAATTAGGAGAGATAAAGCCCCAGGAGCTGTTTTACATCTCTACCTGTCATTCACTTGCAGACCATCTACAGGTCATGCAGCAGAAGACGGAGTGGTGTGGAGGCAGAGCCGTAATTACTGAGCTGAAATTTCACTGTTTTCTTAATTCACTGTAATTCTGAAGGCAGAATCGCATTCAGCCAAGAAGGAGATCTTAATTATTTATATCCTGCACTGATACAAATATTTCAAATGAGTGTGGCAGACTTCTGGAATCAGAAGATCTCTGGAACAGCAGCTCTGACACTATGGTGCAGGTTTATATTAATGTGCGTTATTGTTTCTATGGTAACAGCATGTTTACAGGGACATGGACATGCACATCATCTCTGTAACTCCACCAGACTGTCCATCAGGTTCTCGATCTCCCCTCTTGCTGAGACCTTACTCCTCAGATTGCTCAGTTAGTTAAGAAGGCCAGCTCTAGGAGGTCACTGGGCTCTTGGGGGTCTTAATTGCAGCAGAAATGAGACCACCTTCCTCCACACAATCCTATCTCCATTTTCAGCTGTTAGATGTTACATGAGCAGACGTGAGTCTCTATCACAGGTGGAGTCCTGATAAAAGTGTAGAAACATCTCAGAGATGATCCAGAGAAATGGGACACACTCATGTTGCAGTTCAGTGTCACAGCAAAGAGCGTAAATAATGACATCATTTGAACGATCCCTCGATTTGTGATGGGTTCTGCTTTAAAGGCTTTCTTAATGTTCTGAGTGGAACTCAATGTGCATGAGGTAGAAATGAAGCAGGACACCAGTGAACATGAAGAAAATATTTATTTCACTAATTTTTCTATGAAATATAGAAATCTAGTGTTTTGGCTGAACTTCACCTCCTATGCACTGATTTACAGAATTAAAAATAAAACAAAAACAACTGGATATTGTACAGATTCCTTACTTAGCTGAATAAAAAGGAACTCTGTTTCTGACCCCAAACCTCTGTCTTTATCTTCTCTATACAACAAAGAGAGGAAAGAGAGGAAAGAGAGGAAAGCCTACATTCTGCTGAAAAACAAACAGAAAACAATAAAAAGGACAGCAGATTGATCACTGACACATCGAGCACAAACACAACTCTGCATTCAGGCATTTTTATACATACATACATTTCCTTAACACATCCTCCATAAACAGATTACAAAAAAACAGAGGGAAAAAGAGCAAGAGAGAGAGAGAGAGAGAGAGAGAGAGCGAGAGAGAGAGAGAGAGAGAGAGAGAGAGAGAGAGACAGAGAGAGAGAGAGAGAGAGAGAGAGAGAGAGAGAGAGAGAGAGAGAAAGAGAAGGTGGAACAGGGCTGATGAAGCTGTGGACTCTCTGCTTTCTCACTCATGAGTTAATGGCTGTTTGCGTTGGGGTCTGATTTCAGTCTGAGCAGAAACGTGAGTAATGCACGTGAGTAATGCACCAGTAGGCGGGTCTCAGTGGGTCGCAAACATTCAGTGAATCACAGAGATTCATTAGAACCAGAAGGCGTCGCCTCATTAATGCTGTGCTGCCCACAGAAATAAAACACCGAACACAGCAGAATCCACATCCCCACGTGTTCACTGCTCCCATATCACACTAGTGTTTATTACACATCCACATCCCCACGTGTTCACCGCTCCCATATCACACTAGTGTTTATTACACGTCCACATCCCCACGTGTTCACCGCTCTCATATCACACTAGTGTTTATTACACGTCCACATCCCCACGTGTTCACCGCTCTCATATCACACTAGTGTTTATTACACGTCCACATCCCCACGTGTTCACCGCTCCCATATCACACTAGTGTTTATTACACGTCCACGTCCCCACGTGTTCACCGCTCCCATATCACACTAGTGTTTATTACACGTCCACGTCCCCACGTGTTCACCGCTCTCATATCACACTAGTGTTTATTACACGCCCACGCCCCCACGTGTTCACCGCCTCATATCACACTAGTGTTTATTACACGTCCACATCCCCACGTGTTCACTGCTCTCATATCACACTAGTGTTTATTACACGTCCACGTCCTCACGTGTTCACCGCTCATATCACACCAGTGTTTATTACGTCCACATCCCCACGTGTTCACCGCTCTCATATCACACTAGTGTTTATTACACGTCCACGTCCTCACGTGTTCACCGCTCTCATATCACACTAGTGTTTATTACACGTCCACGTCCCCACGTGTTCACCGCTCTCATATCACACTAGTGTTTATTACACGTCCCCACGTGTTCACCGCTCTCATATCACACTAGTGTTTATTACACGTCCACGTCCCCACGTGTTCACCGCTCTCATATCACACTAGTGTTTATTACACGTCCACGTCCCCACGTGTTCACCGCTCTCATATCACACTAGTGTTTATTACACGTCCACGTCCTCACGTGTTCACCGCTCTCATATCCACACATCCACAGTTAAGTTCCTGCATATCAGTGATGAGAGTTAGTTGCTGTTCTCACTTACGCTATAGCAGCTAGAAACACTCATCCCCTCACCAGCATCTTTCTATTCCCTCGCTCTTCTCCAGGTACCAAAAATCACAAAGACGTTTAAAATCCTGTGTCCTGAAGGTGTCTGAAACGACTGACTGAGAACATTGAATTCTTGCTGTTTTTATGAGACAGAGCGAAAGATCTGTTTAGATCAGCGTGAAAGGTGTTTTTTCTCTATAGGGGTAAAGAAGGCATCAGTGGCACTGCGCTGTCTCTCAAGTAAACTGAAATCACTTTAAGCCACGTGTGAATTGAGTTTTGTGTGAATGTGGAGATGGAGGTGGAGTTTCGAGTGGAGGTTGAGGTGCAGGTGAAGATGCAGATGTAGGTTTAGTACAGGGGTGGCCAACCCGCGGCTCTCGAGCCGCATGCGGCTCTTTGGCTGGTTTCATGCGGCTCTTACGTTCATATCGATTTTTGTGTGTTTGATTTTTAATGTACGTGTTCGCTTTGCTTAAGTCCATTACGGTATTTTTAAGACTTGAATGAGCTTGCCCCTACTGGGAAACTTTGCGGTATATCAGACCTTGGCATGAGGCCAATCATAAATTACAGGGATGCACCGAGAATTTTCGGAAATCCCTAAATCACCGAAACAACACGCAGAAACACAATTATAATGACGCAATAAAAAAGCCACATGTCTGCAGTGTGTGGAGAGCGATTTACAAAACATGCAATGCTGAAATTTCAAGAGGGGGTGTATCTGCAAAGAGTTTCTCCAAGTCGGGTTTAATTTATCACCTGAAATCCAAACATCCCGATTCTAAATATGAGAAGAACGCGGCGCAGAAAAGTAAAGTCAATCCGAGCATGCGCACTGAACTTTTCACAGTGTGAAAAGGCAGGAAAGTTTTCCAGTGATGGTGCCAAGGCAAAAGGTATAACACAAAATTTTGGATTTCATTGCCTTTTGAATTGAATTTTCATTTCGGTGCATCTCTAAAATATTATCGTTGGTGTGGCCCTCTGACACAATTCAGGTTTCTCATGTGGCCCCTAAAAAGTTAATTGCCCCCCCTGCGGTATATTCATCTCACGCACATGCGCATTTGACGCAAAATACCGTATTACACTCTAGCGAAGTGAACACGCACATAAAAAACCCCACAAAGGCTGTGTTTTCTACCCTGAAACACGTAAAATCAAAGCATCGATCTGTTCTGACTGACACACGTGTAAAAGAATTGCTTGAGTGGCAACAACGGAATACGAGGCAGATTTGAAGGGGATTGTTTAAGGCAAGGAATGCCAAAAGTACCACTAAGTAACATGCAGAGTAAAAGAAAAACGCTATTGTAAATTATTATATTTCTGTTTGTGGACTTGGTTAAACTAAGAGTTTGTGTGTGAGAGACAGTGCACACAATGTTCATTGTTGAAAATGACTGTCCTGTGGTCTTAGAACTGTAGGAGTCAATTTCTGTCATTATGTTGGTGTGTGACATTTACAATAAATCTGGCTGAGCAGAGGTGTGTGTGTGTGTGTGTGTGTGTGTGTGTGTGTGTGTGTGTGTAAGAGGAAGGGATGGGTGATGTTCATGTGTGCCCATGTGTATGATGTGGCTCTTTGCGGTAACACAGTGAAAAATGTGGCTCTCGGTCTCTGACTGGTTGGCCACCCCTGGTTTAGTGGAACGAAGGTAAAGGTGTAGTTAGAGGTTGTAGAGTAGGTGGAGGCTGAAGTAAAAGTTAAGGTGAAGGTTGAGGTGCAGGTGCTGGTGTTGGTGTAAGTTGGTGTAAGTGTAAGTGGTGTATGATGGAGATAGAGTTGGTGCATGGTGGAGGAGGTGTTCAGTGAGGGTGAAGGTGGTGAAGGTGGTGTATGGTGGCAGTGGGGTATATGGTGAACCTCAGTGTAATTCAAGAACACTTTACAATGTGTCTGAATATTCAGAAGAACCTAATTTACAGCTCCTTCACAAAACATCTGTGCGTGTGTGTGTGTGTGTGTGTGTGTGTGTTTGAATGTGTCTTGTTGTGTAGATGGAATCAGTGAACAGTAGGTTTGTAATTTGAGGCACTTGGACACGACGTGTTGCTGGTGCTGTTAAGATCTAAGACCAAATGAAGTTTTGATTGTAAGTGACTGACCAGAGGGTTTGAGAGTAAAAGTTTGCACACCCCAGCCATTGTGTCTGAATAAGAAAATAACAAACCTCTCACAATTTATCTACAAACAACAGAAGGAATAGAATAAAGAACTTTTCCTGCAACAAGACAACAATCCAAAACTTGAACAAATCTTCCAGACCTATTTAGGGTCAGTGACCTGAAAGAGACAGTAGGAGGCGCTTTAATCCTCTTATACCGCCGCTATTTACAGGTTTTTGATTTACTACACTATGGCAGGTCTTCACATTATGGTTCATGTGGAGCTGTACATGTCCCTGTGAACACGCTGTTACTATGGAAACGATGACGTATCAGAACGAGTGCATTAATAAAAACCTGTAGGACCGTCAGAGCTGCTGGTCTGAAGAATGCATCGACACCTTCTGAGTGTGTTGTGGGTGCGCAAACCTTTCAACATTATTTCATACAACGGTTTAAACAGCTTAAAAGCACTGATTACAAATACATTAGGAGAAAAAATGTTTTCTGTTTGTGTCTAAATTTTACACTTCGAGAATTCAAATTGTTCCTGAGAAACTTCCTGAAACACACAGATGTAAAAATCTCCACCACAAAGTGCTCCATCATGAAGACAGACGACCAGACAGTGTTGCACGATGAGTTCTTTCATCATTTTATACAAGTTTTAATGTCCTGACCCATGCATGATGTCATGCAGCTCCGTCAGCAGTAAATCACTGAGTTCCCTCGAGTTTCAGTGGGAATCTGAGGTGGGTTTATTCAGGCTGAATAGGATGTTGATGCAGCTGAGAACCTGAAAGAACATTCTTGAGTTTTCCTTTAAAACTGTTTTGTTCACAATAAGACGTCACAGGAACATTACAACATTTACACCATGATTAAGGACACACAGGGTTTGAGCTCAAATTTGGGCAGCGTTCCAGTCGGGCAGAATTACAGGAGATCAAAAATAGCGGAAAGAAACATTACAGATTTTACAAGTAGCTGATCTCCAACGACGTGTTCTTTTCTACTGGTTCCTCTGGCAACGGCTTTACGTTTCCGTTTTTCACACCGTTCAGCAATGCTGAGTTCGGTCCGAATCCAGGTCCTTTCCCGTCTCCTCTCGGAGAACTTGGCTCTGAAAGCCCCGATGCTAACGGCCTCTCGGAGAGCAGAGCTCGAGCGCACTGTGTGCTGCTGTTCCCATTCTGAGTAATCTTACAGATCTCGGTCATCTCCGTAACTTCCTCCCTGTCTTCTTCATCATCATCGTCATCATCTTCTTCTCTGACAGCTCTGCGCAGGCTCGCGGGGCATCAGTATCTGCCTGCGCTCCTCCTGCTCCTGATGTTCTGCTGGTTCATGATTCTCCACCTTTCTGGATGAGCGGCACAGAGCCTTCCGGAAGCCTCGTTTGAAGTTGTCGGAGAGGAAGCTGTAGACGATGGGGTTGGCGCAGCTGTTGGCGTATGACAGCACCACCACAAAGTAGTAGAAGCACTGCAGCTCACTCGGTGGAGGAAACACGATCAAGTTGATGATGTTCAAGGCGTAGAATGGCAGCCAGCAGAAGACGAATACGGCCACCACGATCACCACCATGCGGGTGACTTTGCGCTCAGACTTGCGGCGTTTGCTCGAAGTGGCGTGGACCTTTTTGCTTGAGCTGCGGATCTTTACCACGATGAGTAGATAGCACATGCAGATGACCAGCAGGGGGAAGAAGAACCCTACAGTGGAGGTGTAGATGATAAATGCAGCGCGGCAGATGGTGCACGACTCCGGCCAGTTGATGTTGCATGTCCCTCCTTTCTCAAACACACCAGCGAAGACCACCATCGGCAGAACCACTATGAAGGACATTGCCCACACGGAACCGTTCACGGCCTTGGCTACCTGTGGTCGCCTCCACCTTGACGAGCGGATGGGATGCACCACGGCCAGGTAGCGGTCGATACTCATCACCGTCAGGCAGAAAATGCTGGTGAACTGGTTGATTCCATCAACGGTCATCACCAGACGGCACATGAAGGAACCGAAGGGCCAGGACATCATAGCGTTCTGGACGGCCAGGAAGGGAAGGCTGAGCATAAACAGCTCATCAGCAATGGCCAGGTTGAGGATGTAGATGTTTGTAACCGATTCCGTCTTGGAGTAGTGCAGGACAATGTGGATGACCAGAGTGTTTCCACCGAGGCCGATGATGCACACAATGATGTATATGAGCGGGATGAGGATACCCGCTACCCCGACGCCTGGCCGACTCCCACCGCAGGTTCCATTGGTGCTGTTGGACACGTTGAAGAGGCACGTGTCATTGGAAAAAGTCTCGTTGGGGAAAGTCTCGTTGAAGAAGAATCCTGAGAGTGAAAGGTTGTTCCAGATCTCTGCTACAGCAGAAGGGTCCACTGACGAGACGTCCATCATAGCGCTGATCTTTGCTCTCCAGTTTCTCACGCAGCACTCAGCTCGGGGCCATTGTCCTACAAAACAGCAGAACAGAACACAAAGCGCTGTTATTTGCCATGCAGACAGAAGAGTGTGAGAGATGTGCGTAATAACACCGCAATTTACTGCATTGTTTTGTTCGCAACTGTTACACGTGTCAGAGTTTAGCCGCTGCGTGAGAACAAAGTGACAAAGGTGTACACGCAATAATAACACAACTCCGGGCTGCTTCCCAAAAACCATCCTGCACTAGAAATCTGTCCATGTAGACACCAGCATGAAGCTTTTTTAATCACACACACGTTTTTCCTGGCAGCCCCGAATCGTAATGAGGCGGCGTTAAAAAGCCTGCTGTAGAAAAACATGAAGATGTCGTTGTGCTGTGCAAATACAGAGGCGCAGATGGAAAAACCAACAGGAGCCATCGAGG
This sequence comes from Silurus meridionalis, assembly GCF_014805685.1. Classification (NCBI taxonomy): domain Eukaryota; kingdom Metazoa; phylum Chordata; class Actinopteri; order Siluriformes; family Siluridae; genus Silurus; species Silurus meridionalis. The sequence goes on along the minus strand of NC_060897.1, from coordinate 23,670,487 downwards.
AGAGTGAAACAATAAAGGGAATAAAGAGAGGTCAGGTGGTGAATCGTGAGAAAGCTCAGGAGGTGCGACGGAAATAGCGGTTTGAAAAAACATAATTAAATGATAACATGCTGAGAAATAAAATGTGGCACTGGGCAATGAGTCAGACAGGAAATGATTAGAGTGTGAGATCGAGTGCCATAAGGACACTGTTTGACCAATGTGTGTGTTTGTGTGTGTGTGTGTGTGTGTGTGTGTGTGTGTGTGTGTGTGTGTGTGTGTGTGTGTGTTTGTCTATCAAACCCTCAGACAGTTTAAACAGTGAGTTTTCTCACATCAAGACGACTCGTGTCTGTGTGTATTCATGGTTTTAGGCACACACACACACACACACACACACACACACTAGCGCTACGTTCTGTTAACATGATAAACAGTGTGTAAGGAACACTGCAGCTTGCTGACTCATGTAATGGAGATCCTGTGATCACCCTGAAGATGCTCCTTTTCCACAGCAGTCTATTAATGATTACTACAATGATTTATTTCATTACTAAACATCAGGTTTTTTTTATCCATTTATAGTTTCATGTAATTTTAAGCTTCTGGTTGAAACTTCTTCCATTCACACTACAGAAACCTGCGGTCTCTTTAGAGAAAACTTCACATGTACCATACCACTGAAGTGTTTCCATGTGGGAAGATTTTTACTGTAACTTCACTAGTCAAATATTTAACTTTTTGCTCGACTACATTTAGTAAAATGAGGATAAAAACTTAAACTTAAACACTCAAACACACAGCAAGTCACCAATCAGGGTCTGTTTTAAACTTGTTTTGCATGAAAAATTCATCCCAAAGCTCTATAGCATTAGATTGTCCACTGCAACCCATGGAAAGCAGATGTTCATGCAGCTGGCAGTGTGCACAGGGGCATCATCATGCTGGAGCAGGTTTTGGGTCTCCTAGTTCACGGTAATGGAAAATGACATGCTCCTGCATCCAAAGACGTCTGTCTGTGTGCCTTCAACTTAATGGTAACAGTTTGGAAAAGAAGCACATATGACTGGAAGTCTGGTGTCCCAATACTTTTATCCGTACAGTGTATCAGTGTATCAGTGTATTAATAGATCAGTGTGCTGAGAGTCACATTCGAGTCTTTTCACATCAACTGAGGGAATACACATAAAAATAATCACAGGAACATTACAGTTATAATAAATCACTACTTTGGAAACTGAAGGTCATTTGAAGGTAAAAACTTTTGTACTTTTACTGAAATGACATTTTTACTGAGTCTCTACTTTTACTAAACGACCTGCTGTGTGTCCTTCATCCAGCATGTGTTTATTGTGTGTGTGTGTGTGTGTGTGTGTGTGTGTGTGTGTGTGTTTATTGTGTATATGTGTGTGTGTGTGTATATGTGTGTGTGTGTGTGTTTATTGTGTATATGTAGTGTGTGTGTGTGTGTGTGTGTGTGTGTGTGTGTGTTTATTGTGTATCTGTAGTGTGTGTGTTTATTGTGTATATGTAGTGTGTGTGTGTGTGTGTGTGTGTGTGTGTGTGTGTGTGTGTGTGTGTGTGTGTGTGTTTATTGTGTATATGTTGTGTGTGTGAAGATGTAAAGAGGAACGTATCACCCCTGTGTGTGTTTCCTGTCTAGACACAGCTCAGTGTCCTCAGTGTGATGTTCAGTGTGTCTCAGTGATAGATGGAGATCGTTACTGTGCAGATGGAGGCAGGTGATGCCACTTTTCCTTGTATGTTTTAAACTTCTCTCAGAAAACAACTACCATACACACATTCACACCTGAGTCTGTGGTGGAGAGAACTCTCGATCCAAGTCTCAAAACATCCACGTAGAACAAACTCTAACCAGGATTCAGGAAGTGCCCTGCTTTACTCCTGCACCTGAACATGTTCTCTTACATTCCTGTGTGCTGATCGATCAGATTTCTATCATGGATCAGAGGTGGTAGAGTATAACAGCAGGTTTTATATGCAAAACACTAAACACTTCCTAACAAGTGAACAGACCTGCTAACCACAATAACCTTCTAAACACAACATCTCCAGCTCACACATGTTCAATCAAATCTGTGCAGCTGTGCTGAGTGTTCTTCCTTTTTATTAATGTTGAGACCTCCTCTGGGACTCTCTCTCTCTCTCTCTCTCTCTCTCTCTCTCTCTCTCTCTCTCTCTCTAATTCTCTCTCTCTCTCTCTCTCTCTCTCTCTCTAATTCTCTCTCTCTTCTCTCTCTCTCTCTCTCTTTAATTCTCTTTAATTCTCTCTCTCTCTCTCTCTAATTCTCTCTCTCTTTCTCTCTCTCTCTCTCTCTCTCTCTCTCTCTTTAATTCTCTCTCTCTCTCTCTCTCTCTCTCTCTCTCTCTCTCTAATCTCTCTCTCTCTCTTTAATTCTCTCTCTCTCTCTCTCTCTCTCTCTCTCTCTCTCTCTCTTTAATTCTCTCTCTCTCTCTCTCTCTTTAATTCTCTCTCTCTCTCTCTCTCTCTCTCTCTCTCTCTCTCTCTCTTTAATTCTCTCTCTCTCTCTCTCTCTCTCTCTTGCCTGATTGAGTGCAGATGCTCTTTGCTTTCTTGTGCTAATAGCAGACAGCCGTCCTGCTCTTCTGATTATCTTGTTGACACGCATCGTCTGTCTGTCGTCTTTATTGTGTCTCGTCTCGAGTTTAGTTCCACCTGCTCACTGATGCCAGTGTGAGGGAAGATCTTCAGGGCCCCTGATCTTGTGTGTAGAAGCTCCTGGATGCTATGATTTCTCTGGAGATCAGTTAAAATAACAGGTAGAGGTGTGGTGGGACTTCACTTTTGTGTGTTATTGAATCATATTTTCCTTCAGAATAACTTCTGATTCTTTCAGCTGGAAATGAACCCTTATCTTATTAATGATAACATTCTGATTTTGGAGTGAATCAGTAGATTGTTCCATGTTCCTCTATGAGCTTTACTGCACCATTAATACGTCTCTGTTTACATACAGATCCCAAACCTACAATTCACACCTGCATTTGTTTCCCTTCAGAAGACTTTATCTGCTCCTTCTGAATAATATATTCGTATCTACACTTATCTGCAGCTGTTTATTCTGCGTCTCTTTCTTCTGACCGAGGCAGAGCTATTTTCCTGAAAGCGTCACTTTATCGAGCAAACTCTGAGCGTTCCCACAGAGCTGGATGACGAGAAGTGTTGAAGGTGAAAGCAATCTTATCTGCTGTTGCAAGAGCAATCCTGCTATCTGCTAACACACTTCTCAGTTCAAACACGTAATCACGTTAAGGAAACACTCCAGGGGTGGACCGTGTTATTACATCCAGTGTGGCCATGCATCAAAATAAGAGTGTTAAACAGTGAGCATGAGCATTGCCTGGCCTTCCGGAAGCGAAATGAGCGTTCCTGACAGCTGCTCAAGAGTTTTCAATGAAATCTGAGTAAAAACAAAGGAGAAACCAAAGATCCACAACTCTGATATAAAATTATGTGATCAAGTGATACATCACTAATGCAGAACTTTAACACAGGGAAGGTGACAAGAACCCTTGAGGAAACTTGATTTTGAAGACTGTACGCTGCTAGTATTGTGAAGATTCTAAAAGCTTCTTGTTTCTCATGATTGTTGGAAAAACTGTCCAAAGAACCCTTTAGGAAGCCATTTTGTGAGAAATGTCATTGTTAGTTTCAGCACTGAAGCTAAAACCTGCTCTATTTTTGGTGTCGTTTCAGCTTTGGAAATCAATTTTCCCTGCAGTATTTCAGTCCTGACATGAGGGCAGCTTTTGTCTGAGCTCTGCATGCTGCTGCATCGATGTGTTTTTGTGATGAGAACGAGGCCTGAGAGGAATCTGTATAAGAGGCACAAACTAAGTCTGAAAAATCCGGTGCAGTGTGCAGTGTGTGGTGCAGTGTGTGGTGCAGGGTGCAGGGTGTGGTGCAGGGTGCAGGGTGTGGTGCAGGGTGCAGTGTGTGGTGCAGGGTGCAGTGTGTGGTGCAGGGTGTGGTGCAGGGTGCAGTGTGTGGTGCAGTGCAGTGTGTGGTGCAGGTGCAGTGTGTGGTGCAGGGTGCAGTGTGGTGCAGGGTGCAGTGTGGTGCAGTGTGTGGTGCAGGGTGTGGTGCAGGGTGCAGGGTGCAGTGTGTGGTGCAGGGTGCAGTGTGTGGTGCAGTGTGTGGTGCAGTGTGTGGTGCAAGGTGCAGGGTGCAGTGTGGTGCAGGGTGCAGTGTGTGGTGCAGTGTGTGGTGCAGGGTGCAGGGTGCAGTGTGTGGTGCAGGGTGTGGTGCAGGGTGCAGTGTGTGGTGCAGGGTGCAGGGTGCAGTGTGTGGTGCATGTACAGCATTTATTCTGCATTCTGATGAACCTGCTACTGAGGTGAGTCCGTGTGTGATATGAGGAAGAACCCTCACAGGGCCTGAGTGCTGTTCTGGTGGATCTGCACTTCACTAGAGTAGAATCGCTGTATTTACACTCCAGAACAGTTCCTTAGATAATAAACACGTATTACTCTTTACAGTTTCACCTTTGGATCTTCAGAGTAGCCCTCACAAATCTTTCACAGCAGGAAATCGCAGGGCAGGACGTGTAATCTGGCTGCTTACGCTTTTTGTTCTTCAGCAGATATCGCTCGAGTTCTCCATGACAGGCGGTGAGCAGAATATTTAACATCTTGATGATGCTCTCAGGAGCCATGCAGACTCAAGTGTTCTAGAGTTTCATCAGTTGAAATGATTTCACTTCAGTACTTGTGTTTAATTCCTGATACTTTTTGGACTTTCACCTGCTTAAGAGATCTGAATGTTTTTACTTACGGTCACGTTCTCTGTGCTCCTCTGAATGCTCCTGGCCGTAACCAGCCTGAGCTTCTCTCCTTATAAAGGAAAGCATGCTAACTACTCTGACAAAGGAGTTTTATATACATATAAAGTAGGTTTCCTGAATGCTAAACATCATTATACACGGATTAGCATCGCTGGCTGCATTGTGAAACCATCTGAGGAGGTCCTTTAAAGCTCTCAAGGCTGTTTGATGCTCCAGCACCTTTTCTTCTGAAGCTTTATGTATTTTAGTTTTTTGTAAAAAGAACTGAGATGTACTTTGAAGAAGAAAAGGCTGGTTTGAAGAGGATCCCTGTCTGAAAGCTGTAAAGTAGGAGAACCTTTCCCATGATTCCTGAGGCACATTTCACTACAGGAACCATTTTGGTTCCTTAGAATTTTTTTTAGTTCCTGCTCCAAAATAGCGACATATTTGAAAATGTTGTTTTTTATGTTTTACTTTGTTCAGGTTTGAGTTTTGCTGCTGGCTTCACTCCGCAACCTGCCACTGGACTGTTGCTTTACTGTGTTCTCCTGCACTGTGCTTTTTACTCTCACTCACTCACTCACTCACTCTTCTCAAAATTGTGTTCTTCTGTTCTAATTCATTACAAATCCAGAACTTCTTCAAAGGTTCAAACTCCTTTAAAGCTGCAGAAACACAGCTCTGGATATTCTATTCGGTTCCATGCAGCATTTAGCATGTGACCAGGTACAGCAAACTTTATATCACAATGTCCTTATACACACACACACACACACACACACACACACACACACACACACACACACACACAAACACTCTCACACACACACACACACACACACACACACACACACACACACACACACACACACACACACACAAACACACAAACACTCTCTCTCACACACACACACACACACACACAAACACTCTCACACACACACACACACACACACAAACACTCTCATACACACACACACACACACACACACAAACACTCACACACACACACACACACACACACACACACACCACACACACACACACACTCTCACACACACACACACACACACACACACACACACACAAACACTCACACACACAAACACTCTCTCACACACACACACACACACACACAAACACTCTCATACACACACACACACACACACACACACACACACACAAATGCACGTCTTGGTGAAGCTCTGTGCCTAAACGGTGTCTCTGAAACACCTCACAGCTCAGATAAAGAAGCTTTTAGCCACAGATGAGCTCCAGTTTCAGGTGTACCTTCTTCAGTGCAGGTTCACTTCACCACTGCTCCCTGAACACCTTTTACTCCACGCACAGTTACTGTATGGTCCAGAACTGCCCAGGTCACATACAGAATACCGGTGTTTATGAATCATTTTACTGACCAATCAGGATCAAGACTTCTCATTAATCATTACATCTAAACCTTTACCATGACTTGGAGCTGCACTTGTTCGGAACAGTTTTGACTTCCATCAGTCAATAAACAACCAGCGATGATGGAACTGGTACAAATGGACACTTTGTGTCACTCAGATGTGGATTGGTTTCCTTCTGAATCTGGTTCCTCACAAGGTTTCTTCCTTACAGCATCTCAGGGAGTTTTTTCTTTCATTCATTACTCTGAAGTTTATATTTGTAATGTTTTACATTTCTGTGGAGCTGCTTTTGGACAACGTCTAGTGTTAAAATTAAATGTATGGAAACCGTACGATGATTCAGAGTTCGATTAAATAACGGACACATAACACACACACACACACACACACACACACACACACACACACACGGTGCATCACAATTATTCTCACATTTATAATGAAGAGCATCCATGCACTTCATGCTGTAAGTGTGGCAGTAACGCTGAGGTAATGGTGTGTAATAGTTACGCATGACTTTCAGTAAAATGATCTGCTCTTGTTCCGCCTCACTAACGTCTTCATTCTGTAGTCAGCATGAACCATACTCATGAACCTGATGAGTCACAGGCACAGGTTTCATACCAAAAGTGTATTTTTAGCGAACTTCATTCTGTTCTCATAAGAAATCTGCTCCATCAGGTCCATGTTTCAGACCTGTTTAGAGTAAATATTAATGACTGTGGACAGTCAGTGGAGGAAATGTGATCCTCATCTCTGTGTGGTGTGAACAATTCTCAGCCCTTACAGACGCCACTGTGTGAAGACCTCAGTGTGGATTTTTATACTCTGGTGAAGATGAAGATGAAGATGAAGCCGTCTCAGTGATTTATCCTGAGAAAGCACGATGTTGGACTGCTTTTCATGGTCATGGCTTATGGTGTGTTCAACTGAAATTCATCACACACTTGCAGACTGAACGTTGTAAAGCCGTGTGGACTCTGTTGCTAGGGAACTGAGGAGTGATATGGACGCCGTGGATAAGCCGAGTGATGACTGAAGGGAATGATTAGCTAGCTACAGTAACACGTCGCTGTTAAAACTGCAGAAATGATTCGAGAAACAAACGATCCTTCCTTGGAATAAATTGCGGCGTAGCGCCGTGGTCCCACATGACCCACGTCCTGCTTATCATCACCTCTCAGTCGCACGGCCACGAGAACATCATTCAAAACATTCTGTTAAACAGAGCGACGCCTAAACTTCTTCTCCCAGACCAGAAACTCCTCACCTCTTTAACATCTGCACTGTCAGACACTAAAACACAACACTCAGTACACACACACTTCATGTAAAGCAGATCTTCATGGAGCTGGCTTTGTGCACAGGAGCATTGTCATGCTGGAACAGGTTTGGGTCCTGTACAATTGTGTGCCTCCAGCTTTGTGGTAACAGTTTGGAGAAGAACCACATATGGAGGAAAGGGCAGGTGTCCCAGCACTTTTGTATCTCACTTCTTTTATTGTGTAATTAAAGTGATTTGTATTTTTGTGAAATGTCCATTTTTATATCAAACTTTTTTTTACTTATATCTAGAACATGCTTCACATCTCATCTACACACTCCAGCTTTACCCAGTCCCACTATTCCCTCTACTGATCTCTCACAGGTCCAGCACAAACCTTCAGAAAGAACATCTGGGATCTCAAACAGTGCTGGGATTTAAAGTTCCCGCCTCATTCACAGACCCTGAGAACCTCAATATTAATAAGGTCTGTAGGTCAAACCAGTTCCAGATCTTTAAGACTGAGCTCTCGGAGGAACCAGATCTGCTCTGGAGACAGTAACTGTATTAAAAGATCAACTTCAGTTAGAAGAGCTCCTGATCGAACAACTGATGATTTATTTACAGCCTCCTGCCTGATTAGAGAAGGAGGAGGAGGAGGAGGAGGGGGAGGAAGAAGATCCCAGATGGAGATTCATCTGTTCAGTCACACTCCAAACACATGTAGTATAAATAAGTAACAAGGTGGTGTGATGAAGCTGAGATGTTTTTAACAATACGTTTAGAAGACGTTTTAATAAGCACTGATGTGTGACGTGTTGCTCCGCCCCCTCGCTGTAACTTCTACTGATATTTTTACAGGAAATTCCTGCACATTGAAGATTACGGCCAATAAAATGTTCCTGCACACGGCCGTTATCGCTGTGAATCTCCTGGCCGTCTGTGGCGTAGGCGTCTGCTCTCACACCACATGCCTGCAAGTCTGCACACTGAGACCCCAGGGTTCTCCTGCAGCCTCAAACATTCTCCTCCACACAGAAAATAACGTGATAATCAGCACAGATCCTGGGGGAGGAGAAGCTCCTGTCCATCGTACAGTTAAACCCAGAACCTCGCTGTGAATGTCACTGAGATACGAGATCTTTAACACTGCCTTCATTAGCGAGTGATCACACACACTTTAGTGTAAAATGTCACCCTGAGAAACCAAGTGTGAAATATCAGTAAAACCTGCAATTAGCTTAGAGCTATCTCCTGCATCGATCATCTCATGTTCTTCTGAGGACCTCGAGCAGATCAGAGACAGAAAAATCCTCGTTTATGGACCCCTACAATCTGATGTTTATTCAGTCATAAAGAAGTCATACAATGATGAGAGAGAGAGAGAGAGAATAAGGAATAGACAGAAGGAAGAGAGAGAGAGAGAGAGAGAGAGAGAATAAGAAATAGACAGAAGGAAAGAGAGAGAGAGAGAGAGAGAGAGAGAGAGAGAGAGAGAGAGAGAGAGAGATAAGAAATAGACAGAAGGAAAGAGAGAGAGAGAGAGAGAGAGAGAGAATAAGAAATAGACAGAAGGAAAGAGAGAGAGAGAGAGAGAGAAGGAAAGAGGGAGCTGAGGAGAGTAAACACATTCCCGTAAGAAAAGGTGCTGCACACAATTATAAAACGTTCTGTGATCAATAAATCATCTGCACATGTTCATTGCCTTGAAGGCAAAAATTCACACGAGTAAATCATTGATGAGGCTCGTGATCACGTGTTCGACACGTCTAATGACGGCTCAAAAAGCACGAGGACCACAGGGTTCTGCAGGAAGAACCCACGTTACACTTTCAGAACGTCAGGTGTACAATGGTCTCATGAACAGAGCTCAGAGGGAGGATTAATCGCCATGGTAACAGGTGTGGCTAATGATTGTACTGAGTGCAATCACAATCACGTGATCAATCACAATCACGTGATCAGTCACAATCACGTGATCAGTCACAATCACGTGATCAGTCACAATCACGTGATCAGTCACAATCACGTGATCAATCACAATCACGTGATCAGTCACAATCACGTGATCAATCACAATCACGTGATCAGTCACAATCACGTGATCAATCACAATCACATGATCAGTCACAATCACGTGATCAATCACAATCACATGATCAGTCACAATCACGTGATCAGTCACAATCACGTGATCAATCACAATCACATGATCAGTCACAATCACGTGATCAATCACAATCACATGATCAGTCACAATCACATGCGTATTATAATAACTGCACACGAACGTGCTTCTGGATAATGATTTATCAAAATAATACATAGATTTATATAAAATGTTTTTTTTTTAATTTCAAAACGGCAAAATGATAAATAAATAAATGCTGATTTACTGAAACACGTCCTGCTGAAGCTTCAGTGTGAAACTGCTGCATTTTCACTTCAAGTCTTAAACTGAGAGAAACGTGAACCATAAAGACCTCATCTCCATGAACACACTGAACCCTGAGCAGATCCAATTTCTCAATTCAATTCAATAAATTCAATTACCTCTAATTACACAATGACACATTTCAGGTCCAGTCACATGACACACACACACACACACACACACACACACAAATGAGTGCAGGAAGCCGAGTCACAGCTCCTGGTGTGGGATGCTGTTAGAGCTCCTCAGGGCTGAGAGAGCCTGTGTCAATAAGAGTGTGTGAGGTCGATGTGTGTGATGAGAAGCTGAGGGTCAGTAATTACACACTGCTGAAAGAGAGAAGCGAAATGAGATTTAGAGAAACACATCATCGAGGACATGGTCTGAAGAGATCACAGGCTGGCCTAAGAAGGAACGTGGTCTGAAGAAGAACACAGTCTGGTTTGGGGAGGAAAATAGGATAAGGAGGTTGGATTTAGTAGACTCTAGTCTTGAGAGAAACATGGTCAGAGGAGGAACATATATTTAAGGAGGAAAACAGACTGAGGGAGAACATGGTCTGAGGAGGAAAATGGACTGAAGAAGAACATGAATGAGGAGGACCACAGTGTGAGGAGGAACAGCAAACTGTGTTAAACAGTGTATTTAAAAAAAGCCTGAGCTTGAAGGATCTCAGACTCACAGGTCATGAGTGTATAAGTATGTGATGTGAGTAAACTAGCAGCTTGTGTAAAATAAAGATCTATCTGAGAAGATGCATTAGCTGATTTCTCTGACTTGTTAAGAGGTTTGTTTTTTCTTCTGGTTGATTGACAGGAGAGAAAACTGCTTGTGATCTTTAAATCATTCCCTTTCCTCCTTCGCTTTCTTCTCGGATGAACGAGTGCGTGTTTTCTTTTGAACACCGAGTGCAGGATTAACGCATCTCCTGACAGATCTCTGAAAACTCAAGGCATAATGAGATCTCAGTCAGGTCGTTCATCTGGGTTCCTCTATAATTCAGTAATTGTTCAGATCGTCCTGCTTGTGTCACAGAGCTACACTGCTGATCTTATGGATCTATATTTATTCCAGAGTGATAGTGTGTGTAGGCTGCATGAACTCGGCTGTGTTGGAGAAGCCGGTGAGATGTGGTTCATTCAGTGTTCATTTCCTTACAGCTCCATCCTCTCACACGGCTCTTCAGGCAGATCAGCAGAACAGCCTCTGGCTGCCAAGACATCAATGTTCAGCTCATTTCTTCACCGTTCACCTGAGATCATGCTCTGGAAACTCTGGATCTGGAGGCTCTGGAGGTTCTGGAGCTGTTGTGGAAGCGAGAACTAAAACCACATTTTGTGGAAATGAAACTCAATAAGTTTTAACTGCAACACAGAAACCCTGTTAGATATGTGGACTATGGTGGGACAGTAACGTGATGGGCTGTGAATGAAAAGTGATTGAACACACAGTAGAGATGTGTGTTTGTCATGGACCAGGTCACTGGAGTTCATACTGGAGGAGCTCTAAATCTTTTTCTTTCCAGTTGCCGTTGGTGTTTCTGCAGCCTGCCATTTCTCAGGAGCTTTACTACAGACAAGACTCCAACAAACACACCAATGAGAATCGTACACAACATTTATACAAAAAAACAGACATTTCTCTTTTTCATACACCTGAGCAGTTATGGGGTTAAGGGCCTTGCTCAGGGGCCCAGCAGTAGCAGCCTGGTTCTGAAGCCTCAACCACTGAGCTCCAATTCCCACAATAAATACATCAATCTGAGCTGTTTTTCTTTTAGGTTCATTCCTGTGAAATCAACTCCAATCCAACTACCATCACTTTATCACACAATGTCTACATCCATTCAACCTTCTTCTCTTCATAAGATCCCCTTTCTCATCTCACAATCTGACTACAAGAGTGACGCTGTGTCCTTACATCACATTCATTTTACATCTAAACAGGATTTTAGCACGTTGCTGTCAGAACGGATGGAGAACATCATGTAATCACGACTACGCACAGAGTTCAGGCTTCACATGGAAGAGCAAAGTGCTCAACACTGAGGGCTTCATTCTAATCATCATGCAGTGAGATCATCAGACCAGGAGTGTGTGTGAGGACTGCTGATGAAACGGATCATTTATCTCTGAAAAATCACAGACATCCTGATTATCTTTTTTCTTATTTTCCTAACACACGTAAGATTTTCGGTTACTGTAGTAATGAAGGAACATTATCAATCACAGCTTCTTCATCTTTAGGCCTACAAACTTTCACTCCAGTCTACAGCACAGACCATAACCAGGTTCCAGGTTCTCCTCTGCACTGTGAGATGTTTAAGTGAATCTGACTTTTCCATACCAGAATCCTCAACCTGCTCTGCTAAACACATTACTGGCTAAGTGAGTTAGCGGCTAACCGAATTAACACGTCTTGTTCTGTCAGCTAAGTCTGGACTCCATCATCATCATCATCATCATCATCATCATCAACACCATCAGCATCACCCTCAGCAGCAGCATTCTGCTTTCTCCACAGTCTGATTGGATTGTGTGAGATTGTGTTGTGTTCAGGGTGGAGGTGAAATTCTCTGCTCCTACACGTGCCCCGGTGACGTCAGAGCGATTCTCCAGAGCCGCCGAGAGCTTTGGGAATATCAAGGAATGGTGAAGTCATCAGTCGCCCACCAGCAAAATTCCAGCAGAATAGCACAGAGGCCTCTGCGTCCCACACACAAGCCCTGACAAATAACACACAATACTGCAGTGTTCCTCTCCGATACACACACACACACACACACACACACACACACACACACACACTGTGACATGATGGTTTAGTAGTGACTGAGAGCACATTTAGTGTCAAACCCAGCGAGGATAAAGTATGTGTGTGTGTGTGTGTGTGTGTGTGTGTGTGTGTGTGTGTGTGCGTGTGTGTGTGTATATGTGTGTGTGTGTGATTAAAGTGTCAGAGTGTGTGAGCTGATACATTAATAGTGTAAGCTGCTGCAGTGTGATGAGAGTGAAGTTACAGTACGATACAGAAACACTCAGTAAAGAAAACACACTGATCTCTTCCAGCTTACTGTGTGTGTGTGTGTGTGTGTGTGTGTGTGTGTGTGTGTGTGTGTGTGTGTGTGCAATAACACTGTATGATGATGATATTGTATTGGACTGAACTGAGACACTGTGGATCCTCTGTCACACTCCAGCTGTAAATCAGACTGAAATCAGACCGGACCAAAGTGTTCCATCAGATTCTACTGATATCAGATTAAACTCATCATTATAATAATACTAAATAAATCAATAAATAACAAACTTATAAACATGTACAGAAATCGCGATGTTATTGTATAAACGTGATGTATTTCATGTGTTCATATAAACAAGAGCTGCTTTAAAGCCCTGCTTCCATTCAAATCTCAATTCATTTTATTATTTATAATTAAAATACACACCCGCATTGCACGGACACGTGCTCAAACAAACAAACAAACAAACAAATAAATAAATAAATCATTTGGTTTTTTATGGTTAGATTTAATTTGACACCTTTAAGAAATATAATAATAGAAATGCTGTGACTTTTCCTAATTCCTCTAATAAATGATTTAAGATCGAAAGTGCATCACGTGACTCCTTAATTAACCCCAAAGCAATTAAACCTGAGAAACACCTACGGAGTGTGCGCGCGCGTGTGTTTGTGTGTGTGTGTGTGTGTGTGTGTGTGTGAGAGAGTGATGAGGACGGTGTCCGGTGCCCGTTCCTAAACGAGGTACACATGCAGCATCCGCTCCAGGAACTTACCTGTGAGGCGCAGCGCGAGCGCGGAGCTCGTGGATCTTCGTGGGCGCGCGCTGTGATGATCCGGAGGATGAGGAGGTGTGGAAGATCGGACGCAGACGGAGAGCGCGAGAGATCGTCGGGCTCGAGCGCTTCGGTGAAACTCTCCACTGAGACTGAAGGCTGAGTCCCTCACCGTCGCACTGCACAGCTGCTGCGCGCGACACCGGACACCGGTATCCAGGTAACGGCTGCTGCTGTAACAGCGCGCACTGCCCGGGGAGGGAAAGGGGGCGGGGAAAGTGTGTGTGTGTGTGTGTGTGTGTGTGTGTGTGTGTGTGTGCGTGTGCGTGTGCGCGCGCACTAAAAAGTCTACAAGGCTACTGGTGATCTTTAGTGAAAGGACCCCTGAAGGTTCTAAACCTCTGAGGATGTTCTGTAGACCAGTGGCTCCATGCTGAAGCTGTTAAACCTGCTGAACCTTAGAACCATTTCTTCACCTCCCATATTACACACAGTGTACAACATCTACCAGGGTTCTGAAAGGGACCTTTTTAGAACTATACAACAGTGAACAGTGAAGGATCTAGATTCTATTCTTAAGTGTCAGTGGTTATAATGTTCTTACTTCAGTGTTCTTCAGTTCAATGTTCGTCTTTTCAGTTCCTCAACTCAGCATTTTACAGTGTTTTTCAGCATTAAAGTGTTAACCAGTTTATCACCATGTTTTTAGTGTTTCTCAGCTCAGTGTCTCTCAGCTCAGTGTTTCTCAGCGTTCATCAGTGTTTCTCAGCGTTCATCAGTGTTTCTCAGCTCAGTGTTTCTCAGCGTTCATCAGTGTTTCTCAGCTCAGTGTTAGTCAGCTCAGTGTCTCTCAGCTCAGTGTTTCTCAGCGTTCATCAGTGTTTCTCAGCGTTCATCAGTGTTTCTCAGCGTTCATCAGTGTTTCTCAGCTCAGTGTTTCTCAGCGTTCATCAGTGTTTCTCAGCTCAGTGTTAGTCAGCTCAGTGTCTCAGCTCAGTGTTTCTCAGTGTTTCTCAGTGTTCTCAGCTCAGTGTTTCTCAGCGTTCATCAGTGTTTCTCAGCTCAGTGTTAGTCAGCTCAGTGTCTCTCAGCTCAGTGTTTCTCAGCGTTCATCAGTGTTTCTCAGCTCAGTGTTTCTCAGCTCAGTGTCTCTCAGCTCAGTGTTTCTCAGCGTTCCTCAGTGTCTCTCAGCTCAGTATCTCTCAGCTCAGTGTTTTTCAGCGTTAATCAGTATCTCTCAGCTCAATGTTTCTCAGTGTTCCTCAGTGTCTCTCAGCTCAGTGTTTCTCAGCTCATTGTTTCTCAGTGTTCCTTAGTGTCTCTCAGCGCAGTGTCTCTCAGCTCAGTGTCTCTCATCTCAGTGTCTCTCAGCTCAGTGTTTTTCAGCGTTCATCAGTGTCACTCAGCTTAGTGTTTCTCAGTGTTTCTCAGTGTCTCTCAGCTGAGTGTTTCTTAGCTCAGTGTTTCTCAGTGTCTCTCAGCTCAGTGTTTCTCAGCGTTCATCAGTGTCTCTTAGCTTAGTGTTTCTCAGCTCAGTGTTTCTCAGTGTCTCTCAGCTCAGTGTTTCTCAGCGTTCATCAGTGTCTCTTAGCTTAGTGTTTCTCAGCTCAGTGTTTCTCAGCGTTTCTTAGTGTCTCAGTGTTCTCAATGTGTTTTGTGCCCTTGCTAGAAATTCAGGTAGAGTAAAAATCTGCTGTAGTGTGTTTTATGTTCACACTTCAGCTGAGTTGCACATTAACAACACTCGTGCAGTTTCTCCTCAGCATGAGAAGGTGTTAATGTTCCTGTGCGTTATCACACACCGTTACACCTAATCTATACGTTCTCCTTAAACACACACTGAGTCAATGTGTGACCTTCTGCGCCAGTGTTCCTTAAGTGCTCTGACGCAAAAAAATTTGACCTTCATCCAAAACACACACACACACACACAATTCGTGAGTGGGCGACGTTGACTTTTCCTGTAGTTTAAGATGTTTTTGTGTCAGTGTGTGTGTGTGTGAGAGAGTGTGTGAGTGTGTGTGTGTGTGAGAGAGTGTGTGAGTGTGTGAGTGTGTGTGTGTGTGTGTGTGTGTGTGTGTGTGAGCAGAGTAACTGGTTGGGCAACGCTGAGTGAGACAGGAGTGTATGGTTGTGCAGTGGTGTGTTGTGGGTCAACAGTTGCCTCTGATTGAGTGATGGAGTGAGTCATGGAGTGATGGAGTGATGGAGCGAGTGATGGAGCGAGTGATGGAGTGATGGAGTGAGTGATGGAGTGATGAAGCGAGTGATGGAGTTATGGAGTGATGGAGTGAGTGATAAAGTGATGGAGCGAGTGATGGAGTGATGGAGTGAGTGATGAAGTGATGGAGTGATGGAGCGAGTGATATGGCAAGTGATAAAGGGTTCACTGCATGATGGATGATAAAAGTGTCCACAGAGCAGAGACTTGAATCTGTTCACCTGTGGAGGAGAAAGAAAACGAAGAAAAAGCTCGGCAGAAGAATGAAGAGTGTCAGAGTGTGTTATTAAATACTGTACAAGTGCATGAGGTTTAAAGGGAAGAACAGAGAGATGGATAAGTAAAGATGGAAGTGAGAGTGTGGTGTCTGTGGAGGTTTAGATCATACAACACACACATCACACACACACACACACACACACACACACACTTGAAATTTTTAGCCATGAATTAGGTGGTAGGTGAAAATTTCCAGCAGGGTGTGGGGAGTGTGTATACAAATATACAGTGTGTGTGTGTGTGTGTGTGTGTGTGTGTGTGTGTGTGTGTGTGTTTCGTGTGATTTGGATGGAATGATGGAAAGATGAAAGAGAAGTGTGAGAGCGGGTGACGGCTCTTTATGATTCTCTGTCATGCTTTGACCTCCTACTGTTCGTCCTGTGGAGCTCAGAGACAAAAAGAGAACATCGCTGGATTTCTCAGCTCTGAGTTGCAACACAACAACACAAACAACAACAACAGCAACGCAAACAACAATGACACAAACAACAACAGCAACACAAACAACAATAACAGCACAAACAACAACACAAACAACAATAGCAACACAAACAACAATAACACATATCAACTACACAAACATCAACAACACAAACAACATTAACAACACACACAACAACAATACAAACAATAACAACAGACACCAACAACACAAACATCAACAACAATAACAACACAAACAACATCAACACATACATCAACAACACAAACAATAACAACACAAACATCAACAGCACAAACAATTACAATAGACATTAATGACAAAACAATAACAACAACACAGACATCAGAACCAACAACACAAACAACTAAAACAACACAGATATCAACACAACATAAGACACAGACATGAGCAATACAAACAACAACACAAATATTAACAACACAAACAGCTATAACAACACAGACACCAACAACACAAACAACACAAACAACACATAGCTCAACAACAACACAAACAACACGGACACCAACAACAAAACAACAATAACAACACGAGATCAACAACACAAACACAAACAACAACACCACAAAAAACAACAACACAAACAGCAATAACACAAACAACACAGACATTAACAACACAGACAGCAATGACAACATGGACACCAACAACACAACAATAACAACACAAATAACACAGGCCACAACAACACAGACATCAACAACAACACAAACAACACAGACATCAACAACACAAACAACAACAACAATAACACAAACAACAATAACACATATCAACTACACAAACATCAACAACACAAACAACATTAACAACACACACAACAACAATACAAACAATAACAACAGACACCAACAACACAAACATCAACAACAATAACAACACAAACAACATCAACACATACATCAACAACACAAACAATAACAACACAAACATCAACAGCACAAACAATTACAATAGACATTAATGACAAAAACAATAACAACAACAACACAGACATCAGAACCAACAACACAAACAACTAAAACAACACAGATATCAACACAACATAAGACACAGACATGAGCAATACAAACAACAATAACACAAATATTAACAACACAAACAGCTATAACAACACAGACACCAACAACACAAACAACACAAACAACACATAGCTCAACAACAACACAAACAACACGGACACCAACAACAAAACAACAATAACAACACGAGATCAACAACACAAACACAAACAACAACACCACAAAAAACAACAACACAAACAGCAATAACACAAACAACACAGACATTAACAACACAGACAGCAATGACAACATGGACACCAACAACACAAACAACAATAATAACAACACAAACAATAACAACACAGATCAACAACACAAACAACACAGACATCAACAACACAAACAACAACAACAATAACAACACAAACAATAGAGACATCAACAACAACAACAACAACACAGACATCAACAACACAACAACACAGACATCAACAACAACATAAACAACAATAATAAAACATACATCAACAACAACAACAAAACAAGCAACACAGACATCAACAACACAAACAACAATAACAACACAAATAACAACACAAACAGCTTTAACAACAGACACCAACAACACAAACAACACAAACACATGGTGTAACAACAACAACACAAACAACACAGACATCAACAACAATAACAACACGAGATCAACAACACAAACAACACAAACACCAACAACACATACATCAACAACAAAACAACAATAACAACACAGAGATCGACAACACAAACAAAAACACAGACAACACAAACACCAACAACAACACAAACAGCAATAACAACACAGACACCAAACACACAATACAACACAGAGCTCAACAACAACAACAACAACAACAAGACAAACAACACAGACACCAACAACACATACATCAACAACACAAACAACAATAACAACACGAGATCAACAACACAAATAACACAGACATCAACAACACAAACAACAACACAGACGTCAACAACACAAACTACTCAGACATCATTAACACAACAACACAAACAACAATAACAACACAGACCTCAACAACAACACAAACAACAAAGACATAAACAACACACAACAACAACACAAACAACAACAATAACAACACAGAGATCAACAACACAAACAACACAGACATCAACAACACAAACAGCAACAACACAGACATCAACAACACAAACTACTCAGACATCAATAACACAACAACACATACAACAATAACAACACAGACCTCAACAACAACAACACAAACATAAACAACACAAGCGACAACAACAAAGACAGCAATAACAACACGAACACCAACAACACAACAATAACAACACAAATAACACAGACCACAACAACACGACATCAACAACAAAACAAACAACACAGACATCAACAACACAAACAACAATAACAACAAAGACATCAACAACAACACAAACAACAACAACAACAATAACACAAACAACAGAGACATCAACAACAACATCACAGACATCAACAACACAACACAGACATCAACAACAATAACAAAAACAACAACAAAACATCATCATCAACAACAACAACACAACGGACACCAACAACACAAACAACAAAGGAATTAACAACACAAACAACAATTAAAAAGACATCAACAACAACACAAACAAAACAGGCATCAACAACACAAACAACAATAACAACACAGACGCCAACAACACAAACAACCCATACCACAACAACACACACATCGACAACACAAACAACAATAACAAGACAGACATCAATAACAACAACAACACACAGACATCAAAACAACAACAACACAGACATCTACAACAACAACACCACCACAAACAACACAGACACAAAACAACAACAACACAGACACCAACAACACAAACAACACAGACATCAACAACACAGACATCAGCAACAACAAGACAAACAACAATAACAACATGGACACCAACAACACAACAACACAGGCATCATCAACAACAACAACACAGACATCATCATCATCATCAACAACAACAACAACAACAACAACAACAACAACAACAACACAAACAACACAGACACAAAACAACAACAACACAGACACCAACAACACAAACAACACAGACATCAACAACACAAACAACAAACAACAACACAAACATCAACAACACGGACACCAACAACACAACAACACAGACATCAACAACAACAACAACAACACATACATCAACAACACAGACAACAACAACAACACAAACAACACAGACACAAAACAACAACACAGACAACAACACAAACAACAACAACAAACAACAATAACACAGACATCAGCAACAACAAGACAAACAACAATAACAACACGGACACCAACAACACAACAATAACAACACAAACAACAGAGACATCAACAACAACACAACACAGACACCAACAACACAACAACACAGACATCATCATCATCAACAACAACAACAACAACACAAACACCAACAACAAGACAAACAACAATAACAACATGGACACCAACAACACAACAACACAGGCATCATCAACAACAACAACACAGACATCATCAACAACAACAACAACACAGACATCTACAACAACACCACCACCACAAACAACACAGACACAAACAACAACAACACAGACACCAACAACACAAACAACACAGACATCAACAACACAGACATCAGCAACAACAAGACAAACAACAATAGCAACACGGACACCAACAACACAACAACACAGGCATCATCAACAACAACAACACAGACATCATCAACAACAACAACAACAACAACAACACAAACAACACAGACACAAACAACAACAACAACACAGACACCAACAACACAAACAACACAGACATCAACAACACAGACATCAGCAACAACAAGACAAACAACAATAACAACACGGACACCAACAACACAACAATAACAACACAAACAACAGAGACATCAACAACACAACACAGACACCAACAACACAACAACACAGACATCATCATCATCATCAACAACAACAACAACACAATCACCAACAACAACACAAACAAAAATAACAACACGGACACCAACAACACAACAATAAAAACACAAACAACTGAGACATCAACAACAACAACAACAACACAGACATCAGCAAAACAAACACCAATAACAACACAGACACCAACAACAACACAAACAACATAGACATCAACAACACAACAACACATGCATCAACAACACAAACAACAATAACAACACAGACATCAACAACACAAACAAAACAGACACCAACAACACAGACATCAACAACAACAACAAAGACACCAACAACACAAACAACAACAACACAACAACACAACAACAACACAGACATCAACACAGACATCAACAACATCACAAACAACACAGACACCAACAACACAAACAACAATAACAACACAGACATCAACAACACAGACATCAACAACACAACAATAACAACACAGACAACAACAACAACACAACAACACAAACACCAACAACACAACACAGACATCCCTAACACAAACAACAACAACACAGATATCAACAACACATACAACAAAAACAACAAAAACAACAGACATCAACAACAAAAACCCACTAACATTAACAACACAAACAACAATAACAACACAGATATCATAAAACACATACAACAACAACACAAACAACAAAAACAACAGACATCAACAACACAAAAACACTGACATTAACAACACAAACAACAATAACAACACAGACATCAACAACACAGACATCTACAACAACAACACGTGCAACAACAACAACAACACAACACAGACATCAACAACAGCACTGACAATGACACAAACAAGACAACAACAACAAGAGCAACAACACAAACAACAACAACAACAACAACAACAACAATAACAACACAAACAACAAAGACATCAACAACATCACAGACATCAACAACACAACACAGACATCAACAACACAAACAACAATAACAACATAAACAACACAGACATTAACAACACAAACAACAATAACAACACAGATATCAACAACAACACTGACAATGACACAAACAAGACAACAACAACAAGAGCAACAACACAAACAACAACAGCAACAACAACAACACAAACAACAGAGACATCAACAACATCACAGACATCAACAACAACACAGACATCAACAACGCAAACAACAATAACAACATAAACAACACAGACATCAACAACACAAACAACAACAACACAGACATCAACAACAACACAACACAGACACCAACTACAACACCAACTACAACACAAATTTCATCAACATCACAGACATCAACAACAACAAAGACATCAACAACACAACAACACAGACATGAACAACATAAATAAAACAACACAAACAATACAAACACCAACAACACAGACAACACAGGCATTAACAACAACAACACAACAACACAAACAACAAAAACAATAACAACAACAACAACAAAACAAGCAACATAGACATCAACAACACAAACAACAATAACAACACAGACATCAACAACAACAACACAAACAAAACAGACACCAACAACACAAACAACACAGGCATCAAGAACAACAACAAAGACATCAACAACACTGACATCAACAACAACACAAACAACACAGGCATTAACAACACAAACAACAATAACAAAACAGACATCATCATCATCATGGGATTGGACTGGATGAAATGGGATTGGATTGGTGATTGGATCGGGGATTGGACTGGATGAAATAGGATTGGATTGATGGACTGCTCTAAAGGATGCATTCATGCTTCTTCTGATGTGTAGAACAGGATATTCCTCTTCATCTCACATCACACTGAATGATTTAATGGTATTTTCAGTACCTCAAACATGTTCACTGGTCAGCACTGGATGCCCAGGACATGTTGTGTGAGGGCGTGTGGGGTCATGGGTGGGGGCGTGGCCATGGGCATGTGGTCAGAGATCACAATCTTTATAAAGTCCAGCTCATGAAAGGGTGCAGGAAATCAATAGCTCATTACTGACACTCCGCTGTGTGTTTACTGCATCTGCAACGTCTCAGATCTCAACAGAAACTAATCCCCATTCCCGCTGCACCACTATGGTCTGGGGACTCTGAGGTTGCCAGGTCTGTGCTTTTCAGCCAGCTGTAGTGTGTATAAAGGAGTTTGGGATACAGCAGTTTTTTTCAGAGCTGCGTGTAAAAAAACGTGTTTTCCGTATTATCTGCTGCATTTCACTGCTGGTTGAAATGATGATGAATGTTCATTTTTATGTTTATGTGGAGTAAAGCTGCATGTCTTCAGTGATGAGTTGGTAAAACAATGAACTTTTTTAAATATTGCAGCTTATTTTATTTTATATTAATCATTTGGAGGGGGTTAATATGCAGAACTGGCAACCTGGATTACCTTCTCAGTCTCACCATCAGTCCATCAATCAGTAGATAATCTTATGTTCTGCACCAGTGGCATGCAGGGAGGAATCTCTCAACTCCAGCTGACTTGAACATTTCACAGAGGAAGCAAAAGAATCTGTCAGGAACACAGAACATCTGTCTGAATCACAGCTGGAGTATAATGGTGAAATAGAAGTGATGCTGAAGAGCTCTGATTGTGTGTCATTTAACGATCATGTGCCATTTTAAAAGATCAGTCACAACAGAAATGAGTTGCTACACACTCACTTGTGAAGTCAAAGCTGTCCATCCACACACCAACACACTGCAGACCTGAAGCTCACTGATATCCTGCTGATGTGGTGTGTGTGTGTGTGTGTGTGTGAGAGAGACACACCAAGACGTGATCTGACATCTGTGACAGTAATTTAGCTCATGTTAGTGTGTATTAGGGCTGAGAGCCGGATTTACACAGCATGATGATGATGATGATGATGAGGTGAGAGAAACACACAGCAGTGAGGATGTTTATTTTGCTCCTCACGTCCAACTTCACTCCAATATCACCTTCTCTTATTCTCACACACACACACACACACACACACACACACACACACACACTACTGAAATTGTTAGATTTTACAAAATGTGTATTAGCCTGTGTACATGTGTGTGCATGGCCCTGATGTCGTGTGTGTGTGTGTGTGTGTGTGTGTGTGTGTGTGTGTGTGTGTGTGTGTGTGTTATTACTCTGAGTTCTGTACTCAGTTATTCATCATCTTATAACAGTTTTGTTGTTTTGTAAGAAATTAATGTAACATTTTTCCTAAATATATTTATGATGCCCTGTAGCTGCTGCACCAGATTTAAAACACTGATGCTTTTGTACAAAGCTAAAACTGAACCTACACACACACACACACACACACACACACACACACACACACACAGAGACAGACAGACAGATGGAGCCAGGCAGTGTTATGAGTGTGTGTGGTTAGTGCTGAAGTGTGTATGATGTAGTGTTCCATAGGGGGTAAACAGTAAACATGTTGGTGTGAAAAGCGTCTGGAAACTCGTTCAGGTCTGTGAATATTTGTACAAATGTCATTTTGATCAGAGGATGCATGCCAGAGATGATCTGTGAGGAACCTCAGGTCAGTGTGTGTATCTGCTCCTGTTCTAAACACCTCCACTGAAGAGTGTGAGGAAGTGTGTGTCCTCGTCTGCACTTGCGTCTGCATCGTGACGAGATTACTGATCTAGAAAGTGTTGAATATTCAGGAAGGCGTTCAGGCGTCGCTGTCAGCCATCGCTCATTTCCTGACCTTCATCAGGAGAAACATCTGCATGTAAATCTGCTCTTCTGCAAAAACCCTCATTAGCATCTTCAGGCATTTAGAATAATCTTTTCCTCACGTCAGTCAAATGTCTGGATGCCGTTCCACGCTGTGAGACCGAATGCGGCTCGTTCATCACGGTGGTGTGATGAGCAGTGTAGCTGACGGCCGCAGCAGCTCAGGGCTCCTCCACAGGAACAGTTCCTTTCAGTTCCAAATGTCAAATGATTAAAGGCCAGGTTTGTGCTCGGAGCAGACACTGAGGAGCTCTGTGGGGAAGGTAGTGTGCTTATTATTTTTTATTGTTGCACAGGGACACGAGAGGACAGGAGACACGGCAGCTTCACCTCATGGTCTGACCCGAGGTTATTGTTTATACACACCAGGGAATCGCCACTTAATTCATTTTCCTTTCTGCAATCAACAGGAAGTGATCTGGTTCCCTTCTGTCATTCCTCAATACATGTACTCAACACTGTGTCCTATTTTCCTCCACCAGCACATCCACAAGTGTGTTTTATTCCTCTTCAGCAACTAAACAACCTTTACATATTCATTATAGAACAGTACACATACATCACACCAACACACCCTCTGTTTATGGCTTCGCTTACTGTAAGTTACTTCCTGTTTTCAATCATATTATAGCAGCTCTAAACACTCATTCCGTCACCAGCCTTTATTTATTCTCTCTCTTCTCTCTTTTACTAAACACTAGTGTTAGTAAGAGTCACTGATTCACATCCGTACATCTCTATAAGAGTTAACGACGTGATGCATCGTTAAAAAATGTACATCGGATAAAAGTCTGCATTTTGAACATATTTCTGTCTGTGAAATGTATTTATTTATTTATAATCATTAGTAGATGTGCTGTACTTTTATTATTTAAAAGTGACCAATATTTGATATGTAGAATTATTTCTCCTTGTTTCTCGAGTGCGTTCTCTCAGCCACGTGAACATGACGCATCATAACACTACGGAGACGGAGGCGTGTCCTGAGAGTCATATAGAACACAGATTTACATGGCAGAGGCAGAGCTGTAACCTCCTGCACACACAACAGGAAAAGAACGTCTACTTTTATTTCAGCTTTTCTCTTTTTGCACTACAGAGGCTAAAAAGTGAACTTTCTGTACATACTGAGTTGCGGAGCATCGTATTTTTTTTACATCTAATCACATAGCGTTGATTTGAATGGAAGTCGTATGGTCTCAGTAGCTGCTGTATAAGAACCTGTAATGCATCGAGACGTGAATCACATCAGCCTCAGTTATGGAGCTGCACATCCCTAATATTTACTAATAAACTATTCCATTGAATTAAACATGTTTGGTTTAGAGGTGATGTTCTTCCTACATTATAATATTTCCCACACATCGAATCCAGATGAAAGATCAGATGTATGTTTCCGGAAACTTCCATGTAACGCCATGTGGCCATATTTAGGACTGGAGGGAAATGGCAGCTTTTTGATGTTCGCGCAGGAGAAGTTTGATTGAAGTCCCAATGTGACCATACACACCACATGAAACTGTGGTCCTTGTATATATGTGTGTGTGTGTGTGTGTGT
The DNA here is from genome assembly GCF_014805685.1 of Silurus meridionalis. NCBI lineage: Eukaryota > Metazoa > Chordata > Actinopteri > Siluriformes > Siluridae > Silurus > Silurus meridionalis. Next base: position 23,644,488 of record NC_060897.1, on the reverse strand, counting down.
GTGTGTATGTTGTATTACCTCAGCAGTTAATATCTTTGATGTTCCGGCAAACAAAACATCTGGTGTGAGAAGACTGATGTGTGATTCCTCCGAAACACAAAAAGCCACCAGATCTCTTCACAACGCTGCTAATGTTGTGTGATTTTTAATTTTCATTCATTTTGCATTTATGATTAAATAAAGCAGGTGTGATGGGGAAGAGCGCAGGGAATAGTTCATCACATCACCATTAAAACAAAGAGCAGATCGTTTTCTATTCCAGCTGTCTGCCTTCTTGCTGATTGTGGTGATAAACTGTGTCTCAGATCTAAAACTACTGCATGACTTTACATTCTAAATCTTTTACAGAACAGACCTCTGTGATTCGAGACACAGTGATAGTTCATCAGAACCTGCATCATGATGAGACTGTGGCTCTTGTGTAAAAGGTGATTCAGGCTTGAAGGTGAAAAGAGTTTAAAAAGAAGCCCAACAATCTTCAATCCGCTTAAAGATTCAGGGTGAGAATGAACAATAGTCTGGGGAACACTGGTCACTGCAGGCTGGTCAGTTTGTTAAAAAGCTGAGATTTGGTCATTCGTTGGTCAGACGAATGGCTTCTGCAGAACACAGAGACCCTCATAATGCATCTGCAATCAGGAATGTAAATGCTTTCCCTTTTAATTGGGTATGTATAAGGCTGGAAGACCTTCTCCAAACTTCGATCTGCTCATGTGGTAAATGAATGAAGTACCAGGAAATTGTAGAATGCTGGACGACCAAGTCTGCAACATCAGGACGACCGAGTCTGCAACATCTGGACGACTGAGTCTACAACATCTGGACGACTGAGTCTGCAACATCTGGACGACTGGGTCTGCAACATCTGCTTTGGAAAGCTTCATGTTTTTCATGTCAGTGTGTGAAACTAAAAAGAGCCTTATAGCATTACATGATGAGTGTATGGTATTAAAAATAGCCTGCTGTGCTTCTGGGGTCATTAATTACAGCCTGGATAACCTTCTGAAAAAGAACAAGAGCTTCCACCAGGGATAAACACCAGCACATGGAAAACAAGGGGGCGTTTATTTTCGCACACATTTTAATAACCATGAGTGCACATATGGGCTCCTATTTCAGCTTTATTATTTTATATTTCCTACAGAGATTAAAAACAGAAACACTCTTTTCTTGGTTAATAAACTATGCCACGTTTCATACGAACAACCGAACAGGATTCTGTATCACAGAACAGCAACAACACAACATCAGGTCAAGTCCAAAAGCACACACACACACACACACACACACACACACACACACACACACACACACACTACTGCTCTGGAAATAAACACTATTAAAGTTTAAATATGTATTATTATTATTATTATTATTATTATTATTATTATTATAGTTGTTGTTTAATGAAACGTCACATGCGCCTTTTTCTTATAATAAAACTCCAGCTGAAGTTTTACAGACTGATCCTCAATATCATAATGTTTAAAGTTGATGTTCGAAGCATTTCATCAAATCCTGAAGACCTGGAGAGAGGAGGAGAGAGAGGGAGAGAGAGAGACAGAGAGAGAGAGAGAGAGAGAGAGAGAGAGAGAGAAAGAGACAGATATATATATATATATATATATATATATATATATATAGAAAGAGAGAGAGGGGGAGAGAGAGAGGGGGAGAGAGAGAGAAAGAGACAGAGATATATATATATATAGAGAGAGAGAGAGGGAGAGGGGGAGAGGGAGAGAGAGAGATTATTCAGACATTTATATTATTAACAAAATGCATTCATGAGCCTGAACCTTCACTTTTACTGTGTAGATAAGTAGAGATCATCATCATCCTCATCATCATCATCATCATCATCATCATCATCATCATCATCCTCACCTCAGAGCAGTGAGCAGGAGCTCTTTTTGACTTTAGTGGGCTGAGGGCAGAGTACAGCTCTGATTGCTTCATCAAACACTGTCTTCAGTCCACGCTGGGTCAGAGCTGAACACTCCAGGTACTTTACTGCATCTACACACACACACACACACACACACACACACACACACACACACACACACACATAGTATAGTTGAGTGTAAATATGTTTGTATCCTCATTCAATTTGAAAGACACACACAGAAAATATATAAATGTGGTGTGTGTGTGTGTGTGTGTGTGTGTGTGTGTGTCTACAAATTCCATGGTCACCAAATCACAATGGCAGTAAACACACAGTGTGTCAGTGTGAAATGTGAAGAACATTACAGTTCTCTTACAGCAGGAAGAAAACCAAAGAACTGAACGACTAAATGTGTGAGCTGCTCTGAGATCAGTCTCCATTAGTCTCTGTCAATCTCCATTAGTCTCCATTAGTCTCCATCAGTCTCCATTAGTCTCCACCAGTCTCCATCAGTCTCCATTAGTCTCCACCAGTCTCCATTAGTCTCTGTCAGTCTCCATTAGTCTCCATCAGTCTCCACCAGTCTTCATCAGTCTCCACCAGTCTCTGTCAATCTCCATTAGTCTCTGTCAATCTCCATTAGTCCCTATCAGTCTCCACCAGTTTCCATTAGTCTCCATTAGTCTCTGTCAATCTCCATTAGTCTCCATTAGTCTCCATCAGTTACCATTAGTTTACACCAGCCTCTGTCAGTCTCCACCAGTCTCCTCCAGTCTCCGTTAGTCTCCATCAGTCTCCACCAGTCTCCATTAGTCTCCACCAGTCTTTGTCAGTTTCCATTAGTCTCCACCAGTTTTAATTATTCTCCACTAGTCTTCGTCAGTCTCCATCAGTTTCTGTCAGTCTCCAGCAGTCTAAATTCGGACTCCACCAGTCTCCATCAGACTCCACTAGTTGTTCAGACTCCACCTTTATTGTACAGGTTTAGTACTTAAGTGAGAACCAGTTACCTGAAGATTTTCAGCTTTAGAAACACCTGGAATATGAATCAAACATTTAAAGTCTGACTTTTCCCACCACACACATCTTCTTAGGTCAGACATCTATGTTTAACGAACAGTAGATGTCTCCTTTATGGTTCCACATGAGTGACATGGGTGTGTTTTCTTATTTCTTTGAGTTTCGAGATAAAAAAAATTGTATTCTGTCTGTTCTCACCGATCTCCTTGGCCAGAGCCAGGCCTTGTGGGTAGGTGATTGGAGCCAGCTTTTTCTCCTTCAGCTTCTCGATCGTCTCCTTCTCGTCCCTGAGATCTAGCTTGGTGCCCACTAGGATGATGGGTGTCGAGGGGCAGTGGTGCCGCACCTCCGGGTACCACTGGAAGGCACAAACGAGGAAAAGGTCAGTTTCATTGTAGTGAGTTTATACTTTATTTTTATTTTTTGTTACAGGTTTCAGCTTAAATCAGTTCCTCAGTAAGGAAACTAAAACAACATTAATGTGTTGCTGATTTTTTTTTAAAAAGTATTTTCCAGTTAAAGAATGAATTCCATAAAGTTGATAAGAACTGGGGAAGATGGATATGACTTATTTAATTGATCATTTGAATTATTAAATCAATTAGACATTTATTTATATTTATTTATATACATTTTATTAGTAGTTTTTATGAATGTTTGATGTTGCACGTTGCAACGATTTTTTCCGTATCACAATTCTGTGGCGCTGTCTACCCCATCAGATCTCTAACCTACCCAATCACATCCCTGTTCTACCCCATCACATCTCTGACCTACCGCATCACATCCCTGTCTACCCCATCACATCCCTGCCCTACCCCATCACATCTCTGTCCTACCCCATCACATCCCTGTCCTACCTCATCACATTTCTGTCCTACCTCATCACATCTCTGTCCTACCCCATCACATCTCTGTCCTACCCCATCACATCTCTGTCCTACCCCATCACATCTCTGTCCTACCTCATCACATCTCTGTCCTACCGCATCACATCCCTGTTCTACCCCATCACATCCCTGTCCTACCCCATCACATCTCTGTCCTACCCCATCACATCTCTGTCCTACCTCATCACATCTGTCCTACCCCATCACATCCCTGTTCTACCCCATCACATCTCTGTCCTACCCCATCACATCTCTGTCCTACCTCATCACATCTCTGTCTACCTCATCACATCTCTGTCATACCCCATCACATCCTTGTCCTACCCCATCACATCTCTGTTCTACCCCATCACATCCCTGTTCTACCCCATCACATCCCTGTTCTACCCCATCACATCTCTGTCCTACCTCATCACATCTCTGTTCTACCCCATCACATCTCTGTCCTACCCCATCACATCCTGTTCTACCCCATCACATCTGTCCTACCCCATCACATCTCTGTCTACCCCATCACATCCTTGTCCTATCCCATCACATCCTGTCCTACCCCATCACATCCCTGTTCTACCCCATCAAATCCCTGTCCTACCCCATCACATGTCTGTTCTACCCCATCACATCTCTGTCCTACCCCATCACATCCCTGTCCTACCCCATCACATCCCTGTTCTACCCCATCACATCCCTGTTCTACCCCATCACATCCCTGTCCTACCCCATCACATCTCTGTCCTACCCCATCACATCCCTGTTCTACCCCATCACATCCCTGTTCTACCCCATCACATCTCTATCCTACCCCATCACATATCTATCCTACCCCATCACATCCCTGTTCTACCCCATCACATCCCTGTTCTACCCTAAATAAGTGTTTGATGGCTGTGCTGCAGGGCCTCAGTGTTTTTTGCATTATGCATTCATAATTATTAAAACATTATTTTTTTTCCCCAAGCTTTCGTCCTCTCAAACTCATTAGTAAGAAATTTGAAAAGAGTTCATAAAAATACACGCTTCCTTCATTAACGCCGAACCCATCAGCACTTTTTCTGTCTTCTTCTTCTTCTTATGTTTGTTCCTCCTCAGCGGTGTTAAATGCTGCCGTAGAGCCGCAGTGCTAATGACAGACTAATGAACTTTGTGATCGTCTTCACTACAGTGAGCACAACGTTAGCATGTTAGCGAAAGTCACGTGACCTTCTCCTCTCCATTTTCTTTAGCATTCTTCCCTTCTTTATATAGATCATAATTCTCCACCACACATACCGTTATACAGCCTACATCTGCATATGCACCGTGTTACCATGGCGACCGCTCGAGAGAGGAATAAAACAGCATCCAAATGATAATAAAAATAAAACACAAGGGTAAAAAAAGAACACAGAACCGGAGTGAGAGAGCGATTAGAATGTGTGTGTGTGTGTGTGTGTGTGTGTGTACAAGTGCACATCACACACACACACACACACACACACACACACACACTATAGCTGGTTTATTTTAATGAATTCAAATCGCAATCAGAATCCTTTGGTCTGTTTTCTAAAACACTACAGAAAGATCAGACGCTTTATAATAGTGTGATTACAGAGTTAATATTCTGATTTAAATCCAATAATCTGTTTCACCAGAAACACAACATCTGTCCTTCTGATCCTGTTTATACACACTGTCTATCTATCTATCTATCTATCTATCTATCTATCTATCTATCTATCTATCTATCTATCTATCTATCTATCTATCTCTCTCTCTTTCTGTCTAGATACTGTTCTATATGACAATTCTTTTAATGCTAAGGCTGATCTGTGTCAGTGTTTGTATTTATATATATATAAAATGTGTGTGTGTGTGTGTGTGTGTGTGTGTGTGTGTGTGTGTGTGTGATGTGCACTTGTGCAAAAAGTGATCTTTTATCTTTTTATTCTTATTTTCTTGCTGCACTTTTCTCTATAGAGTTCAAGTGAAGCAGCTGAAGGATGTGTGTGTGTGTGTGTGTGTGTGTGTGTGTGTGCATGTCCTTGGTGTTCTTTCTTTAGAAAAGTGCAAAAATAAAGAAAGTGTGTGTGTGTGTGTGTGTGTGTGTGTGTGTGTGAGCATCACGATGTTGAAAACTCTGCTCTACATGACTTTAATGGAAATAAAAGCTGACCTTGTACAGATCAACACCATCATGAACACTCAGGTATCACAGCTGCTCAGCATCTCCACTTCATTTACAACTCGCCATAATAATAATAATACTGGTACAGTTTTGGTACAGTCTGGTACAGTCTAACTGCAGCTGAGATATTCTTGTAGAAAAAGGAAAGGAAGCAGTGGATTTCTGATTCTGCAGTCTGAAAGTGAGCCCTGTGCCTCATCTCTGTACTGAGCGTAACTGCAGGAACATGTCTGTGCTTCATGTCTGTGAATCTGCAGCAGGCTGGAGACAGAACAATCCTCTGTATCTCGTTTCCATCACCATGACCTCTGGGTGTGTAGTGTTTTTTATCGAGTGTGTAAAGAGAGCACTGCAGGTGGTGTGTGTTAGTGATGATTTATTTCAGGGCATTGGGAAGAAGATGGAGGTCAGAGAAATCTTTACTTCCTGTTGATCTTTAAAAGCTCATGTGTAGAACAGGAGCAGAAATATTTCAGTGTTCCATCAGAATCTCATTTTCCTCCTCCATATCTGTGGGGTGAAGGCCGGCTGGATCTCTTACACAACACCTGAGCCGTCACAGCGTCTATGCACCCGAGTGTCACCATGTCACGTGTCAAAACACCCCTCGAATGCATAAATCTGATCTGATGCAGAAAAATAGTTTCATAGGTTTTGTTTTTTTTTAATGTTGAATGATTTTAAAACTTCTCTACACCTTTTCCCACATTTAGCTGATTTATTTAACAAACATGTCACAACATACAGGTATTTCACTGTTACTATGGCAACCACCACATCTTTGCACTTCCCCTGCCATCGATCTTACATAATCTTATATTAAAGTGTAATTGGTTTAAAGATAAATGATGAGTTTGGAGTTGAACCTTTGGGATGAATAAAGCTATATCTTATCTTTGAGCCTGTAAAGTGACATCACACTCAGAGAACCGTTCTACAGAATTTAATTACATTTATTATTATTATTATTATTATTATTATTATTCATGTACCAGTATGTGTACCTGATTCCCGTCTGTAAGTAAAAAAAGACATTCGAGGGAATAAATTAGTAGATGAATGAGATATTGTGCACAGTGCCACCTAGCGTGTAGTGGAGTCACTGCACTGAGCTTTTATTATTCAAACTATTCACAATTCATGAGAAACATTTATTAGAGTTTTTCTCAGTTGCTTTGAAGCGTTTCTTAAATCAAAAATAAAATGTTTAAAACTAGAAAAGTTCAGGTTTTTGCAGAAAATCCAGTGTGTTGTGTTGTTTGTACAAATTGTTTTGAAAAATGCACTTAATACTTTCAAATATTAAGAATGAGTGGAGAAATGCTCAAATTAAATTATTCAAAATTCATGAGAGAAATATATTAATATAAATATATAATATATTTCTCTCATGAATTTTGAAACATCTCAGGAATAAAGTTCAATAAAGCGCTTGGAAAAATCTAATTATAATATTTTGATTTTCCAAGAACTTTATTGAATAAGATAAAATAACAATATTATTATTGGGAAGTAAAATGTGGTGTAACTATGAGGACAGAAAGGATTGGGCTGAAGATCTACTCTAAGTTCTTATTAATTCTGTGTGTGTGTGTGTGTGTGTGTGTGTGTGTGTGTGTGTGGTATATTGTTATAATTCAGTAAACTCACCTTGGCTCTGACGTTCTCAAATGATGCTGGACTGACCAGGGAGAAACAAATGAGAAACACATCCTGAAAAAAAAAAGCATAACACACTTTTAACACACACACACACACACACACACACAGCTCCATAATTACTGTTTGTTACTATAACCCCTACAGAACAGTTGTGTGCATGTGTGTGTGTGCATGTGTGTGTGTGTGTACCGTTTGTGGGTAAGACAGGGGGCGGAGCCTGTCGTAATCCTCCTGTCCTGCTGTATCCCAGAGTCCCAGGTTCACAGGCTTGCTGTCCACCATCACATTGGCTGAGTAATTATCAAACCTGAACAATCACACACACAGACACACACACACACACACACACACACACACACACACACACACAAAGTGATATCAGTGTAGATAGGGATTTAGAGAAGAACATCATGTCATGGCTTTAGGGTTTCTCTAGACAGCTAATGAGATGTTTCTGAGCAGTTACTCAGGTATTCCTGAGATGTTTCTGAGCAGTTACTCAGGTATTCCTGAGATGTTTCTGAGCAGTTACTCAGGTATTCCTGAGATGTTTCTGAGCAGTTACTCAGGTATTCCTGAGATGTTTCTGAGCAGTTACTCAGGTATTCCTGAGATGTTTCTGAGCAGGTATTCCTAAAATGTTTCTGAGCAGTTACTCAGGTGTCCTTGAGGTGTATCTTAGGTGTTTCTGATGTGTTAGTCCGGTGTTTCTGAGCAGACTTACACAGTAGGGATGTACTCTCCAGGGAAGGCGTTGGTGGTGTAACTGATCAGAAGACATGTTTTACCCACAGCACTGTAACACAAACACAACACACACCATTACAACAGATCTGAAACACAATACCATCTGAGCATTTCAGTGAGTGGCGTGACCTGAAGGTCGTGTCCTTGAGTTTATGTATCATTAGGAAGGAGATGTACAGTATACAGTAATACCTCAGTACTGGAAGGTAATTAGTGCTGAACTGAATGAGTACTGAACAAGTAGCTGATGAATCTGGAAGCACTTCATTTATAGCCATAATTCAGACTTAAATTACAGAGAAACAGAAGAGAAGGTGAAGGAACTGTTCATGAGCTTCATCACGAGAGTCGCTGTGGAGTGTTTAGTCATCAACATGACGAGTTCTCAATCTGAGTTCCGCACTATGAGTCTATATTTATAACTGTGCCATGAATGTGTACACACAAACACACTTTACACACTAACACACAAACACACTTTACACACTAACACACAAACACACTTTACACACTAACACAAACACACTTTACACACTAACACACACAAACACACTTTACACACTAACACACACTTTACACACACACTTTACACACTAACACACTTTACACACACTAACACACACACACACTTTACACACTAACACAAACACACTTTACACACTAACACACAACACACT
>NC_060897.1:23587934-23615434 GCF_014805685.1 Silurus meridionalis | reverse complement strand
ACCCCAAATATACAGCCTTAAAATATAGCAATGTACACTCTAGAACCTCTAATAAAGAACCCTAAATATTCAGCCATAAATATAGCAACTTACACTCTGTCACGCGAGGAAACTGGAGGCGAAAGCCGAAGTGAAAGCAAACGAAAGTTTATTTGAAACACAAGGCAAATCCAGATACACTCGCTGAAAAAGGGTATAATATCCGTGGGGCGAGAAGCAGCGCGGTCCACGGTGCATGGGAACAAACACCGGCAGTCGGTGTATGAATCCCGTGCGCTGGGAAGAAGCACGGTGCTGAACAGTCCAACGGAAAGCGTGTGACGGGCAGCAAAACCATGAAACAATAACTGACAGAGTGTGTGTGTAGGTGAGGGGTTTATATGGGTTAGGTGATGAATGAAATAAACGAGGTTCAGGTGTGTGTCCTTAGTATGCTGGGGATGAGCTACGAGTGGGCGCGGCCTGCACAGGAGAAGGAACAGGTAGCTCCTGACACCACCCTCCCCAGGGGCGGCACCGACGCCCGGACTCTGCGGGCGAGGGCGACCCCAGCCCGGGCGCCGGGCGGCGCTGGTGAGCCGCGTGGAACTCCGCCAGCAACGCTGGGTCCAGCACGCCCCGCCGGGCCACCCAAGACCGCTCCTCCGGGCCGTAGCCCTCCCAATCCACGAGGTACTCGAGGTGACCCCTGCGCCGCCTGGAATCCAAGACTTCAAGACAGCATACACGTCCGGCTGCGCCACGACCTCCGCTGGACGGACGCCGCGGGGTCACCTGGAGGACGAGAGGAAGGCGAGACACACGGTTTTAGCAGGGACACATGGAAGGTGGGATGAATGCGGTACCGGGTGGCAGCTCCAGCCGGTAGGATACGCTCCGATCTGCCTGGAAACCCTGAAGGGCCCGATGTACCGGGGGCTCAGCTTACGGCACGGCAGCTTCAGCCTCAGGTCCCGTGTCGACAACCATACCAGATCCCCGGGGCGGAAACGAGGAGCCCAGACGCCTGGCGCCAGCGTGCGGGCGAGTATTGCGAAGGGCCCGACGCAACTGGGTGTGCGCCGACTCCCAGACCCGGTTACTCTCCCGGAACCAGGCGTCCACCGAGGGTACGTCGCTGGGCTCGTCCGACCACGGGAACAGGGGTGGCTGGAACCCCAGCACGCACTGGAAAGGGGTGAGACCTGTGGAATCCTGCCGGAGCGAGTTCTGGGCGTATTCGGCCCAGGGCAGGAAACGAGCCCAGTCCTCCTGGTCCTGGCTGCAGTAAGTCCTCAGGTACCTGCTCAGCTCCTGGATCTTCCGCCCGCCTGGCCGCTCGACCGCGGGTGGTAACCAGACGTTAGGTTCACCGAAACCCCAGGAGCTGGAAGAAGGCCTTCCACACCGAGACGTGAACTGGGGCCCACGATCTGAGACTATCTCCTCCGGGAGACCAAAATTCCTGAATACGTGGGTGAACAGGGCCTCGGCTGTTTCGAGGGCGGTGGGCAGGCCCTTGAGGGGAACAAAACGGCAGGCTTTGGAGAAGCGGTCCACCGCTACCAGGACGCACGTGTGTCCCCCTGACCGTGGCAGGTCGGTCACGAAGTCGATCCCCAGGTGGGACCAGGGCGCTATGGGACGGGAGTGGCACCAGCTTGCCTACGGGTAGGTGCCGTGGCACTTTTGACATGGCGCAGGTGGCACACCCCTGGACGAACCGGGTGATCTCCTCTGCCATCCCCGGCCACCAGTAACGCTGCCTGGACGAGCTGAACTGTCCTCCTCTCCCTGGGTGACCCGTGCCGGGCCCCTCGTGTACCGACTGCATGAGCCCTCGTCGGCAGGAGGTGGGGACAAAGACACGTCCCTCAGGACACCCCTCGGGGGCCGGTTCCTGGAGAGAAGCTGAGCGGATCTCCCTGTCCACGTCCCAGACGATGGGCCCCACGACGAGTGTGGGAGGAAGGATGGGGTCCGGATCGCTGGTTCTCGGCCCGAACACCCGGGAGAGGGCGCCGGCCTTACCATTAAGCGCCTGCTCGGTAGGTGACGTGGAACCGGAACCGAGTGAAGAAGAGGCCCAGCGGGCCTGCCTGGGGTTGAGCCTCCGGCCTCCGTAGGTACTGGAGGTTCTTGTGGTCTGTGATAACAGTGAATGGGTGCTCGCGCCCAGCCAGTGCCTCCATTCGCCAGAGCCATCTTTATTGCCAACAGCTCACGGTTGCCGATGTCGTAGTTCTGTTCAGCCGCTGAGAGCTTATGCGAGAAGTAAGCGAGGGATGGAGCTGTGGCGGGTTGCCTGATAGCTGGGAGAGAGCCGCCTACGCCGGTGGAGGAGGCGCCGACTTCACCACAAACGGTCTCCGGGATCTGGATGACGTAACACAGGGGCGAGGCAGAAACGCTGGCGGAGCTCGCCGAAAGCCTCCTGAGCCTCTGGGGTCCATCTCAGGGTCCGTGCTTTACCCCTGAGGAGGGTCGTGAGGGGTGCCGTGATCTGGCTGTAACCCTGGATGAACCGACGATAGAAGTTAGCAAAGCCCAGGAACCGTTGGAGCTCTTTGATTGACTCAGGAACGGGCCAGTTCCTTACAGCCTTCACCTTGCCTTCATCCATCTGTATTCCCCTGCACTAATCACGAGCCCAGGAACTGTATCTCGTCCAGGTGGAACTCGCACTTGGAGAGGTTCAGATAGAGCTGGTGGGAACGGCGCCCCTAGTACGCCAAGCACGTGACGATGGTGCTCCTCCAGGTTACGTGAGTAGATCAGGATGTCATCGATGTAGACCATGACACACTTCTGGAGGAAGGGCCGGAGCACCTCGCTCATGAACCCCTGGAACACTGCCGGAGCGATCGAGAGGCCAGACGGCATGACCCGGTACTGTAGTGCCCTGAGGGTGTAATGAAGGCGGTCTTCCATTCGCCTCCTCTTCTGATGCGTACTAGGTTGTATGCGCCCGGAGGTCGAGTTTGGAGAATACCCTAGCCTCCCTTAGGTCCTCCAGAGCTGACGGTACGAGAGGGAGGGATAAGGGAGAGGAGCGATCTGGGCTTAGCTGCCGGTAGTCGATGCATGGACGAAGACCCCGTCCTTCTTTCCCACAAAGAAAAGCTTGAGGCTGCCGGTGAGGTGGATTGGGTGATGAACCCCTGCTGGAGCGCCTGTTGGACGACTCCTCCATAGCTCGATGTTCAGGAGCGGATAGGGGATAGACACGGCCCTTGGGCAGCTTAGCCCCAGGAAGCAGGTCGATGCAGCAATCCCCAGGCCGGTGAGGGGAAGACGAGTGGCTGCTTTGGCACAAAACACATCCTTGAATGCCTGGTATTCCACAGGAATCGCCGCCTGGGTCTTTGTGGTGGCTTCTTCCACCCTGGTGGCACCGACCACGACCTTATGGACCCGTGTGGGTAGCTGGGAGAGGCAGTTTTCCGGCAGTGTGCACTCCACTCTAGAATGTCGACGGGTCCCAGGAACACCGTGGGCGTGTTGTTGTAACCAGGGCCGTCCCAAGATCACACTGACTGTAGAGTCGCCGAGTACCATGAACCGGATGTCCTCCCGATGGAACAGCCCCACCTGGAGGGTGACAACTGGCGACAGTACTTCACCCAGCCCCTTCCCAGTGGGCGGCCCTGGATGGTCTGGACGGCTAAGTCCTGGGAGCCCTCTCTCGGGAGCCAAGGCGGTCGAGGCAGGCTTGGGAGATGAAGTTACCTGCTGATCCAGAGTCCACCAAAGCACATACGGAGACAGATAGGCTTGGGGTTAGAAGCATTACCGTGAGCTTAGACAAAGGAGAGATGTCTGCAGGAACTCAACAGTACTCACCGCCGCGAACGGGACGCCTGGTGCATCTGGCGATGGAATGACCCGGTCACCGCAGTACAGGCACTTTCCGTGGCCAATCGGCTGTTTCTCTCTCTCCTGGACAGCCTTTGTGAGCCCAGCTGCATTGGTTCGGCATCGGAAGCCGGGTGGTTGCAGGATGGGTCCCTGAGGGATGGTGTATCGGTGGGCATGCCGCGAGCCGCTGTGAAAGGCCGATGGACTTTCCTATGAACTCCTCCAGCCCCATCCTGTCGCCATAGATCGCCATTGCCTGTTTAATTTCTGGTGAGTCCCACTCGATATATGCCCAGAAGCGCTGACTGCTCCAACCACTAGATGCCGCCAGTGTGCGGAAGCGCAGGCTGTAAGCCGTGATGTCATCACCCCTGTCGCAAACTGAGCAGCTGGTCGGCGGTGGTTAGGACCCCGGAGGCGGCGCTGAAAACTTCCAGGAAGTGCGCGGTAAACAAAGCGTAGGTGTTTAATACTGGGCTCTCCGAGTCCCACAGCGATTGTGCCCAAGCTAGCGCTCTCCCGGAAAGTAGAGAAATAAAGAACGCTACCTTGGACCGCTCGATGGGAACCGCTGGTTGCATCTCTATGTAGAGGTTCACCTGGAGCAGGAAGCCGCGGCACTCCGACGCTTCTCCCGAAAACGTCCCCGGGAGCGCCATGGGACTGCCGGTAACCGCAGGGGGGGTTGTTCGAGCCGCGGCTGTTGGAAAGGCGGCTTGCAGCGCGCGACGAGATCCCGAACTGGTCGGCGGAGCTGCTCCCGGAGGAGCCGCTGGGTCCGGTATCCATCTACAGGTAAGAGCCGGAAAACAGCTCCTTACTGTTCTTCGTAGGTCAGTTATTCTGTCACGCGAGGAAACTGGAGGCGAAAGCCGAAGTGAAAGCAAACGAAAGTTTATTTGAAACACAAGGCAAATCCAGATACACTCGCTGAAAAAAGGGTATAATATCCGTGGGGCGAGAAGCAGCGCGTCCACGGTGCATGGGAACAAACACCGGGCAGTCGGTGTATGAATCCCGTGCGCTGGGAAGAAGCACGGTGCTGAACAGTCCAACGGAAAGCGTGTGACGGGCAGCAAAACCATGAAACAATAACTGACAGAGTGTGTGTGTAGGTGAGGGGTTTATATGGGTTAGGTGATGAATGAAATAAACGAGGTTCAGGTGTGTGTCCTTAGTATGCTGGGGATGAGCTACGAGTGGGCGCGGCCTGCACAGGAGAAGGAACAGGTAGCTCCCTGACACACTCATTAGAGCCTCTAATGTAGAACCCTGAATATACAGCCTTAAAATATAGCAACGTACACTCTAGAACCTCTAATGTAGAACCCTAAATATACAGCCTTAAATATACCAACTTACACTCTAGAACTTTACAGTTTAGAAATCTATAATATAAAACCCTGTAATGTAGAACTCTATAATGTAGAACTGTAAGATAAAATAGGAACACTAAAAGTGATGCTGAGAACCTGTATGTGTGTGTGTGTGTGTGTGTGTGTGTGTGTGTGTGTGTGTGTGTGTGTGTGTTTTCATCACAGACTCGTGTTATATTCTGTCCTTCGCCATCATCATGTTGAACACCAGCCTGCACAACCCCAATGTGAAGGAGAAGACCTCTGGAACGTTTCATCAGCATGAATCGAGGCATTGACCATGGAGGAGATCTTCCCAGTGACCTTCTGACAGTGAGTGACCAGTTCCTCAACCAGTTCCCTAACCAGAGAACCAGAACACACCTGAATCTCTCATCAGTGTGTGTGTGTGTGTGTGTGTGTGTGTGTGTGTGTGTGTGTGTGTGTGTGTGTTTCTTGTAGAAACTGTACGAGAGCATAAAGAATGAACCGTTTAAGATCCCGGTGGATGATGGGAATGATCTCACACACACCTTCTTTAACCCTGACAGAGAGGGCTGGCTGCTTAAAGAGGGTGAGATACACGCAGACATCTTCTCTTTACAGATACACACATTTCTGTGTTTGTGATTTCTTTTTTTATTTCATGAATTTTAAAGACTAATTTCTTCACACACACACACACACACACACACACACACACACACACACACACACACACTGTCCTGTAGGAGGCAGAGTGAAAACCTGGAAGAGGAGGTGGTTTATTCTGACAGACAGCTGCCTGTACTACTTCCAGTACACAACTGTGAGTAACTTTTCCATCATCAACACACTGAAGTGTAAAAACATGATCACTAACATTAATGAGCATCAACATCAAATCTCTGGGTTACTTCTGTAAGGACAAAGAACCAAAAGGGATCATTCCTCTGGAGAACCTGAGCATTAGAGAGGTGGACGACCTGAACAAACAGGTAATCAACCCTATCATTTCACATATAAAAAAAAAAATGAAAAGAAAGAAAAAAAAGAAAAGAAATGGGCTCCTCATGCCCCCTACTGTCCATAATAAATCCAGCAGAAGTGTCACATAGTAATATTTATTCTTTAATATTTTCTTAATGAAAAGCAGCATCCTGTAGTTGTGGAAATGGGCGTGGCTATTATTAATGTACTGCTAAAAAGTGCACTGCTTTAATATCCGGTGTGTGTGTGTGTGTGTGTGTGTGTGTGTGTGTGTGTGTGTGTGTGTGTGTGTGTACAGTTCTGCTTCGAGCTCTTCCTCCCTCACAGTAAGGGACAGAAGATAAAGGCGTGTAAAACAGACCCGGATGGTAAAGTGGTTATTGGGAAACACCAGTCGTACAGAATCAGTGCTTCATCTTTTGAGGAAAGAGACGACTGGGTTCAGGCAATCAGGTGCACACACACACACACACACACACACACACACACACATGTAACTACATGTAAATGAAAAACATTGAGTTATAGAGATTTCTTTATTTCTGTACAAGTCGTTTCTGAAGGTTTGGATGTGTTCGGTCTGAAAGCTGATGTTTGTTCTTCCTCAGGGCCTGCATCACTAAAGATCCCTTCTACGATCTGGTCTCTGCTCGCAAAAGAAAATCATCATCAACAACAACAGCAGCACAGAGAGCACTAACTGACCCTCACAGGAGTGCTGTCCTTCATCATTCTGTTCTTCATCACAGACCAGTGACTGGAACGAGGAGCACAAAGGTGATTGATGTCCCTCTGAGGTCATGCTGAGGGTTGATGGTGGACTGCTGTGTGGTCTGTTCTCGGTAAAATGAAGGAATTATTTCATTATTTATTTTTGTAGAACCCTGAATATACAGCCTTAAAATATAGCAACTTACACTCTAGAACCTCTGAAAGAGAACCCCAACTATACAGCCTTAAAATATAGCAACGTACACTCTAGAACCTCTAATGTAGAACCCTAAATATACAGCCTTAAAATATAGCAACGTACACTCTAGAACCTCTAATGTAGAACCCTAAATATACAGCCTTAAAATATACCAACTTACACTCTAGAACCTCTAATGTAGAACCCTAAATATACAGCCTTAAAATATACCAACTTACACTCTAGAACCTCTAATAAAGAACCCTAAATGTACAGCCTTAAATATACCAACGTACACTCTAGAACCTCTAATATAAAACCCCAAATATACAGCCTTAAAATATAGCAACTTAAACTCTAGAACCTCTAATGTAGAACCCTAAATATACAGCCTTAAAATATAGCAACTTACACTCTAGAACCTCTGAAAGAGAACCCCAACTATACAGCCTTAAAATATAGCAACGTACACTCTAGAACCTCTAATGTAGAACCCTAAATATACAGCCTTAAAATATAGCAACGTACACTCTAGAACCTCTAATGTAGAACCCTAAATATACAGCCTTAAAATATAGCAACTTACACTCTAGAACTTTACAGTTTAGAAATCTATAATATAAAACCCTGTAATGTAGAACTCTATAATGTAGAACTGTAAGATAAAATAGGAACACTAAAAGTGATGCTGAGAACCTGTATGTGTGTGTGTGTGTGTGTGTTTGTGTGTGTGTGTGTGTTTGTGTGTGTGTGTGTTTGTGTGTGTGTGTTTGTGTGTTTTCATCACAGACTCGTGTTATATTCTGTCCTTCGCCATCATCATGTTGAACACCAGCCTGCACAACCCCAATGTGAAGGAGAAGACCTCTCTGGAACGTTTCATCAGCATGAATCGAGGCATTGACCATGGAGGAGATCTTCCCAGTGACCTTCTGACAGTGAGTGACCAGTTCCTCAACCAGTTCCCTAACCAGAGAACCAGAACACACCTGAATCTCTCATCAGTGTGTGTGTGTGTGTGTGTGTGTGTGTGTGTGTGTGTGTGTGTGTGTGTGTTTCTTGTAGAAACTGTACGAGAGCATAAAGAATGAACCGTTTAAGATCCCGGTGGATGATGGGAATGATCTCACACACACCTTCTTTAACCCTGACAGAGAGGGCTGGCTGCTTAAAGAGGGTGAGATACACGCAGACATCTTCTCTTTACAGATACACACATTTCTGTGTTTGTGATTTCTTTTTTTATTTCATGAATTTTAAAGACTAATTTCTTCACACACACACACACACACACACACACACACACACACACACACACACACACTGTCCTGTAGGAGGCAGAGTGAAAACCTGGAAGAGGAGGTGGTTTATTCTGACAGACAGCTGCCTGTACTACTTCCAGTACACAACTGTGAGTAACTTTTCCATCATCAACACACTGAAGTGTAAAAACATGATCACTAACATTAATGAGCATCAACATCAAATCTCTGGGTTACTTCTGTAAGGACAAAGAACCAAAAGGGATCATTCCTCTGGAGAACCTGAGCATCAGAGAGGTGGACGACCTGAACAAACAGGTAATCAACCCTATCATTTCACATATAAAAAAAAAAATGAAAAGAAAGAAAAAAAAGAAAAGAAAGTGACTCCTCATGCCCCCTACTGTCCATAATAAATCCAGCAGAAGTGTCACATAGTAATATTTATTCTTTAATATTTTCTTAATGAAAAGCAGCATCCTGTAGTTGTGGAAATGGGCGTGGCTATTATTAATGTACTGCTAAAAAGTGCACTGCTTTAATATCCGGTGTGTGTGTGTGTGTGTGTGTGTGTGTGTGTACAGTTCTGCTTCGAGCTCTTCCTCCCTCACAGTAAGGGACAGAAGATAAAGGCGTGTAAAACAGACCCGGATGGTAAAGTGGTTATTGGGAAACACCAGTCGTACAGAATCAGTGCTTCATCTTTTGAGGAAAGAGACGACTGGGTTCAGGCAATCAGGTGCGCACACACACACACACACACACACACACACACACACACACACATGTAACTACATGTAAATGAAAAACATTGAGTTATAGAGATTTCTTTATTTCTGTACAAGTCGTTTCTGAAGGTTTGGATGTGTTCGGTCTGAAAGCTGATGTTTGTTCTTCCTCAGGGCCTGCATCACTAAAGATCCCTTCTACGATCTGGTCTCTGCTCGCAAAAAGAAAATCATCATCAACAACAACAACAGCAGCACAGAGAGCACTAACTGACCCTCACAGGAGTGCTGTCCTTCATCATTCTGTTCTTCATCACAGACCAGTGACTGGAACGAGGAGCACAAAGGTGATTGATGTCCCTCTGAGGTCATGCTGAGGGTTGATGGTGGACTGCTGTGTGGTCTGTTCTCGGTAAAATGAAGGAATTATTTCATTATTTATTTTTGTAGTTGACTCACCGACTCACTGACTCACCGACTCACTGACTCATTGACTCACTAACTCACTCTCTGCCCTTTATATTAGCATTAACTATGACTATTAGTTTAGCGCTCTGTTTAGTGTTAGTCTGAGGGGCGGAGCTTCACTGTGTAAATTTAGATGTTCCAGATGAAATCCAGGTGAAGGTTAGGGTTAGGGTTAGGGTTAGGGTTAGACTCTGTACAGAAACTCTTCAGCGGATGTGTTTTTATTTTTCAGTGTTGTAGAAACGTGTTTGTGGTTTGTTCATGTTTGAAATGTGTGTAAACTGTGTTTTATATTATGATGTTAACTATGAATGAGTTCCTTCTAACAGCACTTCCCCGAGTGTTTCCCTGCTCGTACACGGCACAACGCAACACCATCAACCAAATTCTCTCATTAAACAATCACACGTTGTGATTCTTTCTGACCAGAATCATTAACAGTTACATTAAATGTGCAACAGGTTTGTGTTCTCACTGGTGTTAAAGCAGTGACTGTGATATAAACCTGTGTCCTGGAGCTGCTGTAATATAAAGGAATGGACACCAGTCTGTGGTGTCAAAGTGCTTTGTATTTTGTCTGTCGCATTCACAAGCTTGTGTTTAAATGTACAAAAAAAGGTTGTGGGAAAAAATGATGTGAAATGAAGGACCTTTGTCACTGACAAGTTTTAAAGATGTGCAATTTGAGTGATATTATGTATATAGAAATGATTAATTTATTAAATATACGCAATTTTAGTTGTGTGTTTGTGTATTTCTTGTTGTCTTAAGTCTTAATTGTTGTTGTCTTAAACAAGTTGCACTGTACAGCATTTGCTGTAGCTGTATTGATGATAATAATGATGGTGTAGTAAACACTTGTGTCCAGCAGGTAGCAGTGTTCTGTAAATACCGACTGTACTGTATTCGCATTAATGAATGACCTACAAATAAAACAGAAATATCATGATTATCAGACTGCAGCTAAATTCACATCGAAAACACATTTATTTAGCAGGAAATGAGGAGAAGTCAATTAGTTTAAAACGAATATTTAAATTAAAACCTGCTGTTTTTATGTCTGTAATCAGTATAATTATATTAAGGCAATTATTAGGACGATAATTAATCCTGTAGTAAGCCTTCATGTCCAGCAGGTGGCAATGTCCCACCACATTACCGCCCTCAAAACCCTACTGTATAAATTATACACATTTATTTTTTTATTTCTTCTGCAACAGTTAACAGTTTTTTTGCGTTTAAATTGATTTGTGTATTTTTGTGTAATATTTCTACACGACGTTGTTGATTTGAGTTAATCAGTGAACTTTATTGACTAATAATCAGCCGTCAGTTAGCATGCTGTGGCCACGCCCACAGAACTCTATAAAAGGCGCGGCAGTGGGCGCCATTTTGTTTTTGTTCTTTGGGTCGCTCACGTGGTTCATCCTTTCCTTTCAGTTTTCTTTCCAAATCCGGGTTTTGTATTTTTTTGGGACAAGTTGTTAAAATGAAATGATTAAAACATTAAATATGTTAATGCAGAAAGTGTCTCAGGTCTGTGAGGCACATGCTCAAGGGTTCATCTCTCAGGTTTATCTCTCAGGGTTTAGCTCTCAGGGTTTAGAGCTCAGGTTTATCTCTCAGGGTTCATCTCTCAGGGTTCATCTCCCAGGCTTATCTCTCAGGTTTATCTCTCAGGTTTATCTCTCAAGGTTTTTATATTTTATAACTTTCATAGTCTCACTCATTTCTCCATAAGGTTATGAGATCATCTGTGGTTTACTGTGCATCAGCAAAAAAAGAATCAGGCATTAAAGATCCATGATTGAGGTCTGATACTGAAAACTGACCTTGAAGATTTTCAGCACGCTGTGAGTTAAACATGTTCCTGGAATGATCACTGGTAGACTTTTCCAGAGTTCCACAAAAGACCTAAATAAAGTAACACTATATACGTAGAACATTGGTTTGTTAATGTATTGAAAGTGTTTGAATCCATGCTCTGAGTAAATGTTCCATTCCTGAGGAATACAAATACTCCTGTTCCTGATCTCGAACCACAGAGAACTCATTTGTGCTCCATTTTTACTCCACATCATCTCACTGAAAGTGGAAACACCATTATTCCATTTCAAATGTGTTCAAGCCGCAATCATGAGTAATGTTTATAAATCCTCCCTGAGGTACATCAATCTTCATCATCACACACTGAAGATGAAGCTCTTCCAACACTGCGTACGAGTGGATCTTCAATTCTTCTGCAGTCTGGACTGATTAATGAGGACAAAATATTCAGTAGAAATCGGTTTAGAGCAGGAGGTTGAGGTTCTAATGTTCATCCTGAGAGATTCAGTGTTTCTGAACACGACCTGCAGACACCAGGTTTATTCTGTGCATCTCATTACAGTGAAAACTCAGGAATGTGGAAACACACCGAGATAAAACGGGGTTAGAGATAACCCCCAACACACACACACACACACACACACACACACACACACACACACCAAGTCAAACATGTTTTTAGTGCTTCAGCGGATCTGATCTGCAAAACTGAAACTGTTTGTGGTCTGAAGCTTCACCTTCTTTCACTTCCTCTCTCAATCCAGCTGCACGTCTTTCGTTCATTTTCTCTGCAGCTTTCAGAAAGTCAGAATTTCACGCATCACCCACTCAGTGAGCAGATGGACATAAATATATACAGTATAACACATGAGGAGAAACATCTACATTTCTGATTCATTTAGTGAAGGAAACTTCAGGGTTTGTTTAAGTAGGTTAATTATGTGTGTGTGTGTGTGTGTGCGCACGTGTGTTAGCTACAGTGGCAATTCAGTGGTCAAACAAAGGTGGGGACTGAAAGTGAGTCACACCTACAGGACGTATTCTGAAGGCAGAACAAAGAATGTCCACGTCCCTTAAATACAACAGAACTTTTAGATATTTAATACAAATTTTGATCTGATTTTATATTTTTATTAAATTCGTCTTAAACGTAGTGAAGAACATAAAAACATGTGCATCGTGCTACTGATCATTTATACTGCAGTCGCTAAAAATGAGTTAAAAATGTACATTACTTGAAGTCTATCCAGTGCATCAACACACACACACACACACACACACACACACACACACACACGCTCTCATAAAGTGTCACATGACCATCATCATGCTAATGATCTCCACTTTTTCCTCAATTTACTTCAACACTTTTTCTCACATCTCTAATGTGAAGCTTCGTCTCTGATGAGCCGACTGATCTTCTGTTACATTTACACACACACACACACACACACACACACACACACACACACACACTCATCAGTCTGGAACCTTCTGCTCTGCGGCGTGTCTCACACTCTACACTATTCTGTGTGTTTGATGTTTAAGGATTAAATGCTTTTGTTTGTTTTGTTTTTGTGAACATTTTGAGTCCAACACAATTTTCCCCTTCGGACAGAATAAAGTGTATTTCATTTCACATTACATTTATATCAGGATGTGTTTGTGTCCATGTTCTACAGGTGTGATGTTCCTGTCTTCTCCTGTAGCTGCAGATCTCACGACTGGATGCACGACTTCTTCTGGTTCCGTTTTTGTCCTTTGGAGCCTGAAAAGAAACAAAGGCTGCATTAATCCACTAAACGCTCAGAAAAACCTGCCAGCAACCTTCAACCTGCTTCACCCCAAACACACACTCTTCACACTCTTACACCATCTGAAGAAACGCTGCTTCAACAGGAAATAATCAAACACTCAGTTTATCTCCTCGTCTGCATTTAGTTCCACCTCAGAGATCATTAGAAGTAAAAAAAAAACTAAAATGAAACCATTTTATGGCAGAAAAGGTTTTTTTTATATAAATATTGAGCTTCAGTAATGAGATCTATCAGTGGATTCCTCACTGCAAACACGTGGAGACTTTTATCAGATCTGACGTGTAAATATTTCACTGCAGTCAGCATTCTGAAGCCACGGCTCTGGAATCGTATTCAATCTGTCCTGCTTTCTGATTATTACCAATGATAACATTCCTTCCACCAAACATTTGTTTCTCATTTCAAAATAATCTACTAATAAAGTAATAAACAATTAACTAATAAAACAATAAACTAATCAAAACAATAAACTAATCAAAACAATAAACTAATGAACTCCATTTGAATAATTAAATAAATTGTGGGCTTTAAAGTGTGTTTCTGTTGATTCCTGCTCGTTTTATCAGTAGTGTAAAGTATTTGAGTAAATGTACTTTGCTACTGTATTTAATTCATTCATTTATTGAGTTTTAAAAAGCAACTTAATGATTTAATTCTTGTATTTTTTAATTGACGATGAACACTAACACTGATTATTTTTGCACCTCTGATGAAGTCATTACGCCTCAACATTCCCGCCCAGAATCTGCTGCCTGTGAGCGACTCTTTCATTTTCATTCCGAAAAGAGCTCGAATAAATTCCAAACACTTTGAGAATCAGTTTTTGTTGAAGTTGAATAAAAATATTGGCCCCCTCAAAGGGGCATCAAATCCCAGTCAGCATGTAAAATAATGACTCCATTAAACACTAATGTTTCTCCTGCTCTGTGACACGAGTCTGTCTTTTTATTGGCAGACTGAAGATGAATTTTTGAAAGATCACTTTATTACTTTGTCTTTTTTTTAAAGACTGACAAATCAGGCTTTTTATTTATTTCATTAACACGTGTCTTGGTGTTGAGGACTCGTGCATCTTTATGCTTACGTTCAATACGAGTCAAATACTCACGTGCTGTTCAAATCAGACACTTTGTAATTTGTGAATTTGAGCTTGTAAATGCGTTTTGCAGTAAAGTGTGTGTATACATTTACTGAAGTAGGATTTCTTATTTTTATACACCTGAATGCAACTCCAGGCCACTAGAGGGCGAGATTATTGCCATGAACTCTGTTTAAGGAACTATAAATGGCACAGAATTAGACCTGTGGTTGTTGTGTGAGTTCTGGGTGAGTGATTCACCTGTTTAGTGGTTAATGAACTTTAGAGTCAGTGGATTTTGGAAAAATGCTGTGATCTGTAAATATCTGAACGTTGCAGGAGATCGCTAGCGTTAACTTTGATGTTGATTATGTAATAATAATTTACTGTACATTGTTTATGTGGTAGTTTCTTTTCTCTTTATTAGTGTTGAAGGATGTAGAGCAGCTCGTACCTTCTTCACCTCCTGTGCTGATGACCTGCATGGAGACGCTCCTCTGTGGCAGTTTGGAAGATTTTTTGCTTTTAAATTTCATCACATTTGGTTTTTCTATGATCACGAACGAATCGTCCAGTTCGTCTATCACCGCACTCTCGGCTTTTGGCAGGGGGGGTTTGCCGTTGGGGATCTGTGAGCTCTCAGGGTGCAACTCCTTCACGTGATTAGCCATCATTGGTGACTCCTTTGTGTAATTGGTCAGCATTGATGTGTCTTTGATGTGATTGGCCAAATTTGATGTGTCTCTGATGTTACTGACAGGCTTTGATGTGTCTGTGATGTGATTGACAGGCTTTGATGAGTCTTTTAAAGTCAGTACTTGGCTGTGATTGGCTGCTTTCACCTCTGCTGTATTACGATTAGCTGTCTTTAAATCTGGACTCTGATTGGGCGATCTGCCTTTAAGGAACAGCCTGAAGGAACTGCGCTGCTTTTTTGAACCAAACAATGGAGATTTATTTACATCTTCTGTACTTTCGCTCATCTCCTTATGAGACGTTCTGTCTGGTGGCTCGTTTGCACCCCTGCTGGTGTGGAGTAACTTCTCCATGTTGCTCTCCGAGCTGTTTCCAGCATATTCCCTGAGCTTGGTCAGATCCTGCAGCGACCCGGAGATGCCTAAACTGTTTCCCACCACCAGGGCGTATTTGGGATTGTGATATTTGTGAGCAGGAACTTTGAGATTGACCTGTTTGGATTCTCCCAGAGACACCTGAAAGCGGGAGGTGGATGCGGACACAGCGGGCTGGGTGGCAGTGGGCGGAGCTTTCAGGAGTGGCACAGGCAATGTATGTTTGTGGGGTTTGGGTACGTGGAACTCGTGGTACAGGTCCACTTTGTCAGACACGGCGTAGAGCTCGCGGAAATCGGTATCGAAGAAGTCGACCACGTGACCGGACATGACGGTGATGACGTTCCGGTTCATCCGAGAAGAGGTCCAGGTGAAACTGTGTGGGTGGAGACACAAATAAATAACTGACCAAATAGAGGAGGCGGAAAATAAACAGACAAATCAATAACATCACTAAAGGAGAGAGATCAGGAGGTAGCAAGATATCACACCTGTAGGATCCAAACATGATTTTCTCTCCGTCCACCAGCATGTACTTGGAGCACATCGATCCCGGCAGTTTTCCAAAGGAGAGCGCCAGACCACATCCTCTCACCATCCTCACACGCATGTTCTGATGAAACACACACACACACACACACACACACACACACACACACACACACACACACACACACACACACATATATAAGACTTCACCCTCAAACTCACAGCAACATTCAACAACTTCAATAATCACCTGTGGGAATGAGAAACATGAGACGTGAACTCTGAAAAAAAACATTTTCATTTGAATGTTAATAATTTTAGTAAAATATCAGAAATGCGTTTAGAATTTAGAAAAAGACTCAAGGAATCACCACTGAAACTGAACCACTGCATGAACTGATCTGGTATAAAATCACATAACATTTTAATGTTCACCCTCCGCCCACACACTTACCTGCCGGTACCTGGACTGTGTCCTGAGGGTGCACAAACTTTTTAGCACCTGATTGGATGATGTGTTTAGTACTTAAAGAAAAGGTGAGGTTTAAACACTCCTCACTTAAACAAACACCCAGCAGAAAAAGACAATCATAGAGCAGTGTGTGTTTAAGCTCTCTCTCTCTCTCACACACACACACACACACACACACACACACAGGCGTGCCTGGTGGTATTTACAGAGAGAAACTGCAGAGAAAAGACACCAAGCCAAAGAAGAATTAAATAAAATTTAAGTTCAGAGAAAATAAAAAGGAAACAGAGGATAAAAGTGTGTGAGAGAGAGAGAGAGAGAGAGAGAGAGAGAACAAGTTTTAGGAAATAAAAGAAGAAAAAGAAAAGAGAGAAGTTCCTCAAGCTGTTTTTAGACTCTGTTCCCAGGAACCATGGAGACTGTAACAGTAATACTGTGTGTGTGTGTGTGTGTGTGTGTGTGTGTGTGTGTGTGTGTGTGTGTGTGTTTAGTAGGCCAGGATTCTGCAGTAATTCTTTTCCTGTACAAAGCGAGGAGTTTAAACACACAGGGGGATTTGGATGGAAACTGAAGCGACGTGGCAACAAACACACAAATGGCCTTTTGTTCTGCTGACACACAGGAACGACTTCAGCAGTAACACACAACATTTACACACAAGTGTGTTCCAGATTACTGCTGAAACTTCTAAACTATTACTGCAGACACATTACAAGAGAAATGTTACACACACACACACACACATACATACACACACACACACACACACACACACACACACACACACACACACATACACACACATTTCTGTTCAAAACCTAAGCCGGGATTTAATTTGTAATAAAAATGTAAACATTGGACGTGTGTGTGTGTGTGTGTGTGTGTGAGACTGTTGAGATTCTGTTGTACAATATAAATCACTCACAACATTCTGAAACGTGCAGGTAGAGAAGCGGTGGCGGTGTGTAAAGTAAGTGCACCCTCGCGTGTCACTAACCATATGAAAGGTGGATATATTTGAGAGCATCAGTGTGCAGTTTGTATACAGTACAGATTTACTCTCCTCTAAAAATAACCACATACACACATTATTGTCTAAATAACTGCCAACAAAAGTGAGTCCACCCTCAATGTTAACAGCTGTACATGGTGTAAACCTGCAAAATCTCATGTCCTGTTCATCATGTTCATGTTCTTGTCTGCTTAACAGAACCATACAAATGTGTGTATCTTGTTTTAGAGCAGTTACATTTAGGTGCTTTGAGTCGATTCTCTTAAACTGACCACTGGATGTTCTACATGAACCTTATGGTAAAGAGTCTCTGAGGATTTGAGAATTAGAATTGTTGATCTCCACAAAGATGCAGAGGCTGTAAGAAGATCAGTATCACCCTGAAACTGAGTTACAGTACAGTGTTCAGGGTCATACAGAGGTTCTCCCAAGACGGGTTCCACTGGGAACAGACCTCACAAGGGTCCATCAGAGAAGTCGAGTCCTGGTGCTGTGCGTCAGGTGCAGAAGCTGCTTTAAAACAGACGCATGAGTGCTGCAGCACTGCTTTAGAGGTTGCAGAAGGTTTACTTATTAGAGCTCAGACCGTACACCACACACTGCTACGGTGAGCAGCACCTAAAGAGGGGTGAGAACGATGTGCTCCACACAATATTCACACTTTACACACAGTTTTGACATGTTCATGCAGGGTGTACTCACTTGTGTGAGATACTGTACATAAGTGTGTGTGTGTGTGTGTGTGTGTGTGTGTGTGTGTGTGTGTTCTCACTCGGAGGTGTTGAGCGGAAATCTGGAGGCGGTTGCACATATCCAGGAAGTGAGGAAGACCGCTCTCATCCAGCAGCAGGTACACAGCAACACCACGCTTACTCGCTGCGTCCAGAAGATCCTGCAGGATGAGGAGGTCTGTGAGAAGGTCCATGACAACGGCTATGGTCTAACACAACACACACACACACACACACACACACACACAGAAAAGGGGATGAGTCACATGTGCCGCTGGTTTTAGATGCACTGACACACTGGTCAGGAAGGAAAGCAGATTGTGTTGTGATGGAGATGTTTGAGGAACAGAGTCTGAAGTCAGCAAATTTGAAACATCTGTATCGTGTCTCAGCTGCTGGGAATTCTGTTTACAGGGTGGGGAAGCGCTGAGTCAGCACATTCGTGTCTCTGCAGAGCTGCAGGACTCTGTTCTGCACTGAACTCACAGCTCAGGTAATAAACCTCGCAGGGATCTTCACCTCATTTTACTCATCACAGAATAAACGAGATCACTCAGAGAGATCACTCAGAGAGATCACTCAGAGAGATCATTCACTGTGTGTGTTTCAAAAGCCCAAGAAACCACAGCAAACCTTCTGATCACCGTCTCTCCAGCAAAGATCTCCAAGATTTATATATATATGCGAGTATGCAAATCTACAATTTAAAGATTTTATTTTTAACTGCTAGTATGCAAAACTTGTGTGTGTGTGTGTGTGTGTGTGTGTGTGTGTGTGTGTGTGTGCCATCAGAACATTCCCATGACACCATGTCATCTGTATCCATGATTATCTATCAGTCAGGATCAGTGGAAAGAAGTTTACGCGCCTCCTTCTGGTACTTTATACACAATGACATCATAATCAGAGCTGATACGTAACTCCGCCCACTGACTCAGCTTTCAGTACTGAAATGAAAACCCATTAAGTGTTAAACGTGACCTTATGTAATCGAAGCCACGCCCACTTGATCCAGATTCAGGTTACAGATTCACAGCACACGCTTTAATTCAAAAACACGTTTAACAGCACAGAATTAAACACTGCTGTAGATCAGGTTTAACGGAAACACTGGCATATACACACACACACACACACACACACACACACACACACACACACACACAAACACACTTTACATATTCAAATGTTAAAACATGTTGCAATGTGAGAGTGAAATTCAAACCTGAACTGTAAACTATCTGTTTAATGATTTTGGAAAATCACACACACACACACACACACACACACACACACACACAAACACACACACAAACACCGAAAAAAACATGCAGGCACACACACACACACACACAACACACACACACACACACACACACACACACACACACACAGACACACCAAACACACACACACCAAGCACACCAAGCACACACACACACACACACACCAAACACACACGATTCCTTACGATCAGAAATCTTTAAAATATGTGGATTTTTTTTCACTCTTTTCTGTTTTCTGTCTTTTTCTCATCTTTACACACGGATTACAATCAGAAATTCTCTTCTTCTTCCTCCCTCTGTTTATCACTCTGATCATCAGCTTCATCATCCGGCTCAGCAGGTCAAACTGAAGCTGAAGAGAATGTAATCAGCAGAACCTGTTTCCCCCCCGGGGTTTTACTGACACTGAGGAGAGATTATCTCTCGTAATATCTCATGAATATTAATGAGTGTTTAAGTTATTAAAGCTTTAAAACTATTATTTATTTATTATTTATTTATTATTACATCTGTTTGTGTTTGACTGATCTGTTTCTCTACAACAGGAACTTAAAAACAGCATTATTCCTGGAACAGTAACTTGGCCCTGGTTCTTCTACTGAAAGTGTAGAAGTTCCTGGATTCCTAAAGAAGTTCCCATCACTGATTAGATGTCTGGGCTTTTTTTTCTTTCTTTTGAGTTCCTACACAAATGAGACAAAGTCTTTTAAAAGTTCATGGGTTCCTCAAAGTGCTCTGTGAAGGTTCTGAGAAAAGAAAAAAGGTGATTCTCTGAAAGTTCCTGTAGCTGTTGACCTTCTGCTGGTGAGATGTTTGAGATGTTTGATGGGAGGACAGTGAGATGGGGTTGATGATCAGTTTAATGATCTAGAATTCAGCTCAGAAATTCGACTTCAATATGAATAATAATAATTATTATATAATGTTGTTCACTTCCTCCGGTCATGTGACTGGCGTGAGGTGATAACAACAGGACGTAGATGTTTGAGAGGTGTGTCTAACTATCGCTCATAAAGGGAATAATTCAAACATTTTATTACATGATTCAGAATCAACAAACACTGAATCATTCCAGAAACCTGTTCAGGTTCAGCAGCACGGCCGAGGAGGAACTTCAGTCGTCACCAACATGAAGAACCGAGAGGACAAATAAAACCAAACAAACATCTGTTCATCAAAAAACTATTTGAGAACAGGAGGGACTCTGCGTCATCACTTCAGCTGGAATATTAATAAAGTGCTGAACAATCACTTTTACACACAGTCTGCTCCGAGTCTCTCATCCTCATAATCATCAGAAACATAAACATAATAAAAACAATCATAATAAACAAATTTATAATAATAAACATAAACATAATAAAAATAATCATAATAAACAAATTAATAATAATAATAATAAACATAAACATAATAAAAATAATCATATTAAACAAATTAATAATAATAAACATAATCATAATAAACAAATTAATAATAATGAACATAATAAACAATCATAATAAACATAATAATAATAAAATAAAAATAATAATAAACTAATAAACTAATAATAATAATAATAATAATAATGTAAATAATATAAACTATGTTTATGTTAATAAGTTGTGAATTGAGAACAATATTAATGTGATTTAGAGCTGAATGTTGGTTTTATGTATCAGAGTTTATTAAATTCTATCTAGAAATCTTCAGAGTAATTCAGGTGTATTAGATGTGGCAATGTTACACTTTCTGATTTTCACTTGAACTAGGAGACCAAACCTGTTCCACAAATACCCCTGTACACAAAACCAGCTCTATGAAGATCTACTTTCTATGGATTGATGTGGAAGATCTCCTGCTTTAGAGCTCCACTGAACACTGACTGCACCCTGGAGCTCCTCACCTCACCTTCATCAGTAGCTGACTTTACTAACTCCCATGTGGCTGAATGAATCTCCACAAGCACACTCCAAAATCTAGTGGAACATCTTCCCAGAAGAGTGGAGTTTATTACAGCAAATGGATTAATGAATTGAGTGGAAATATTTATTCACTAAAGGATCATTAAGAGATAAATAAATAAATAAATAAATCAATGTGATTAGAGTTCCAGCCTGATCCAGAACCTGGAGCTGCTGAGTCAGGAGTGGGTATTAACACGTGGCTATTCTACACGTGGAGTTTCCCAGCAGGTAACTGATTCTCTCACACTGACAATTACACTTCCTCCAAACAGGAGGAGGAGGAGGAGGATGATTTTTATGAGTTTATTTTTATTGCACTTTCACATGGACATTGACTTAAAGCAGCTTTACAGAATTAAAGAAATATAGAACAGAAAATGTAAATGAATAAATGATATGTGTGCAGGAAAACTCACTCTCTCTTTTCCCTATGAGGAAGAAACCCTGAGAGGAACCAGACACAGAAGAGGAACCTCATCCTCATTTCAGTGATATCAAGAATGTGATTATACATCTCAAAAACAAAATACCAGATAGAGAGAGAGAGAGAGAGGGAGGGGGGGGGAAGAGAGCGAGAGAGAGAGAGGAAGAGGGAGAGAGGGAGAGAGAGAGGGAGAGAGAGAGAGAGAGAGAGAGAGAGAGAGAGAGAGGAGAGAGAGAGAGAGAGAGAGAGAGAGAGAGAGAGAGAGAGAAGAGAGAGAGAGAGAAAGAGAGAGAGATGCAACCTGTGGATGGCTTGAGTTATAAATTCAGGATATAATGCAGACTTTCTCTACACACACTCAGGTAAAGAAGCTTTATATAAAAACTGGTAAACTTTTTAAATATTTCAACAGAATTATCTCTTTAGAGACCCAAATACACACACACACACACACACACACACACACACACACACACACACACACACACACACACACACTGAGCACACTGCAGTGAAGAAACACCCAAACAACCAATTACAGCACGTATCAAAGTCTGCTTAGATCTTTAACACAGTAGTGAGCATCAAGAGTACAACAAGGACATCCCTCAACACCACAAAGACCAAAGAGCTCATCGTGGACTTTCGGAAATCCAACAGCTGGAGACATCTACCAGTCAACATCAACTGAGACTGAGGTAGTGCGAGTCTCCAGCTTTAAGTTCCTGGGAGTTCACATCTCTGAGGCTCTGTCCTGGCAGCAGAACACTTCAGCTCTGATTAAAAAAGCACAACATCGCCTGTAGTTCTTGAGAAGTCTCAAGAAATCTCATCTGTCTCTGGGGATTTTAACGAGTTTCTACCGCTGCATCATTGAGAGCATCCTGACCAACTCCATCACTGTATGGTACGGAGGCTCTACTGTGTGTGAACGTAAAGCCCTGCACAGACTGGTCAGAACCGCCCAACGCATCACTACCACACAACTACCTGCCACTGAACACCTTCACCACAGCAGATGTCTGTGTAGAGCTCACACCATCATCAAAGACTCTTCACATCCCAGTCATAAACTGTTTAACCTCCTTCCATCACGAAGGAGATACAGGAACTTACGCACCAGAACCAGCAGGTTCAGGGACAGCTTTTTACCATTTACCATCACCTTCACCATCACACTACTGAACTCTACACTACACCGCTAATCACTACAAACATCCACCATCACACTACTGAACTCTACACTACACTGTTAGATCACTACACAACATCCACCATCACACTACTGAACTCTACACTACACCGCTAATCACTACACAACATCCACCATCACACTACTGAACTCTACACTACACCGCTAATCACTACAAACATCCACCATCACACTACTGAACTCTACACTACACCGCTAATCACTACACAACATCCACCATCACACTACTGAACTCTACACTACACCGCTAATCACTACAAACATCCACCATCACACTACTGAACTCTACACTACACCACTAATCACTACACAACATCCACCATCACACTACTGAACTCTACACTACACCGCTAATCACTACACAACATCCACCATCACACTACTGAACTCTACACTACACGCTAATCACTACACAACATCCACCATCACACTACTGAACTCTACACTACACCGCTAATCACTACACAACATCCACCATCACACTACTGAACTCTACACTACACCGCTAATCACTACACAACATCCACCATCACACTACTGAACTCTACACTACACCGCTAATCACTACAAACATCCACCATCACACTACTGAACTCTACACTACACCGCTAATCACTACACAACATCCACCATCACACTACTGAACTCTACACTACACCGCTAATCACTACACAACATCCACCATCACACTACTGAACTCTACACTACACCGCTAATCACTACACAACATCCACCATCACACTACTGAACTCTACACTACACCGCTAATCACTACACAACATCCACCATCACACTACTGAACTCTACACTACACCGCTAATCACTACACAACATCCACCATCACACTACTGAACTCTACACTACACCGCTAATCACTACACAACATCCACCATCACACTACTGAACTCTACACTACACTGTTAATCACTACACAACATCCACCATCACACTACTGAACTCTACACTACACCGCTAATCACTACACAACATCCACCATCACACTACTGAACTCTACACTACACCGCTAATCACTACACAACATCCACCATCACACTACTGAACTCTACACTACACCGCTAATCACTACACAACATCCACCATCACACTACTGAACTCTACACTACACCGCTAATCACTACACAACATCCACCATCACACTACTGAACTCTACACTACACCGCTAATCACTACACAACATCCACCATCACACTACTGAACTCTACACTACACCGCTAATCACTACACAACATCCACCATCACACTACTGAACTCTACACTACACCGCTAATCACTACACAACATCCACCATCACACTACTGAACTCTACATTACACTGTTAGATCACTACACAACATCCACCATCACACTACTGAACTCTACACTACACTGTTAGATCACTACAAAACTAAACACTGTATATAACCTCTGTACTGTACATGTACATACTATATCTTTTTATTCCTCATTACATCTGCAACCTCCTGTATTCTGTAACCTTCACTCCTGCACATTTTTTGAATGCCTTCGCCTCAGAACATCTATCTGTACTTCTCAACAATCTCCACACGTCTCTGTACTGCTGTTGCCTTTCTATTCATACACCGTACATACGATTACATATAAATCACATGCTGTACATACGCTACTTATTAATCTGCACTATTTACACTTCTGGTTGATGCCGAACTGCATTTCGTTGCTGATCTATCTATCTATCTATCTATCTATCTATCTATCTATCTATCTATCTATCTATCTATCTATCTATCTATCTATCTATCTATCCATCCATCCATCCATCCATCCATCCATCCATCCATCCATCCATCCATCACTTTACACTAATCACCACGCTAATCACACATAACTACACTAATCAATAATCACTATATTAATTTATAAATTAATCACAAATCACTACACTAATGGATGATCACCACATGGCTGCACTGTGATTTATTCTGGAGCCTGAAGTGTGGAACATCCCCATGATCTAAAGCAGATCTGTTTCCTGCTCTGTAGATGAGTCATGAGGTTTATTGAGGTTGGTGGAGTCACGACAGAATTCATCTGGTGCCCAATAAAGCACACTGAGAGCACATGAAGATGGTGATCATGGTGTTTTCCTGGACCAGCATGCTCCTGAGGACACCACTAACATTAACAATACACAGTTCCTGCTGTGGACCTTCAGGAACATCAGTCAGTTCCTGCTCTCACTGACGTTACAGCAACTATCCAGACTCAGCACTGTAAACTCCTCACCCTGGAGGAACTTCAGCTACAGCTTCACTGAACTCTTACAAACTCCTGACACTGGAGACTCCTTCTGTATGTTACATAAACATCACCAAACATTTTATACACCAAATAAAGAACTTTCGATATTTATATTTACACCTAACACTTCATATAGTAATGAAAGTCCACACACTGGAACTCACACTGCACGATCATGAACTAACCCTGACCTGAACCTGAACCTGAACCTGTGCCAGGAACAAAACATCTTGTGATGGACATCATATAAACTCGTAAAATCATAAAAAAAATATGTGACTGAGAAAAACTGCTACTCTACTGCTTTGTGTGTCTCTGTGTGTGTGTGTGTGTGTGTGTGTGTGTGTGTGTGTGTGTGTGTGAAATAGAGAGTGAGAGGAACAGAGAGCTAATGATCAGAAAATCTACTCAAACAAAGCTTTAGTACAGAAAGGTTGAGTGGAGAAGGGGTGAGCGGAGAAGGGGGTGAGCGGAGAAGGGGTGAGTGGAGATGGTGGTGAGTGGAGAAGGTGAGAGTGGAGATGGTGGTGAGTGCAGAAGGTGAGAGTGGAGAAGGTGTGAGCGGAGAAGGGGTGAGCGGAGATGGTGTTGAGCGGAGATGGTGTGAGCGGAGATGGTGTTGAGCGGAGATGGTGGTGAGCGGAGAAGGTGAGTGGAGATGGTGGTGGCGGAGATGGTGTTGGCGGAGATGGTGTTGAGCGGAGATGGTGTTGAGCGGAGATGGTGTTGGCGGAGATGGTGTTGAGCGGAGATGGTGTTGAGCGGAGAAGGTGTTGAGTGGAGAAGGTGGTGAGTGGAGAAGGTGGTGAGTGGAGAAGGTGTTGAGTGGAGAAGGTGAGAGTGGAGAAGGTGTTGAGCGGAGAAGGTGTTGAGTGGAGAAGGTGAGAGTGGAGAAGGTGTTGAGCGGAGATGGTGTGAGCGGAGATGGTGAGAGTGGAGAAGGTGAGTGGAGAAGGTGGTGAGTGGAAATCAGGCGCTGCAGAAGATCCTGTGGTTTACCTTGTGCGCGTCCTGTATCAGTCTCCTCACCACCTCTTTGATGTGAGGGCTGTTCTCTTTGGGTGGATGAGTGTAAACCGACACGCGCGTGACTCCCCGGTAAAAGCCGCCCGTTGGCCAGCCGAGCTCGAGCGCCGGCGCCTGGGTGTCTGACAGTGTGGGCCAGTAGGTGGAGTGAACTCCCGAGTCCGAGCTCCCGGGTGAGCGTGGCGCGCGCGGCTCCGGCCGCAGATCGTCGGGCTCGTGATCGGGATCCTCGTATTCCCGGAACGTGTCGCGAATCCATTTCACCTCACGCGCCGACAGGAAGTCTTTGGTGTTGTCCTCGCGGAGCCGCAGCTTGAAGGCTCCGTCCCCGTCCCGGAGCAGATGCTCGAGCGCCGCGCGCTGCTCCTCACTATAATAAAACTCCGGCTTCGACTCGGGAATCTTCACGTTCACGTGTTCATCATCTATACAGAGGAGCTGCGAGTCCGCCATGACACCCCTGTCCCTGTCCGTTACCTGTCCGCTACCTGTCCCTCTCTCTATCCCTGAAAACTTACAGTAGGTGTCTTCCTGTAATATCAGAGGGGCGGAGTCTCCAACTGATACGGGCGGGGCTTCTGGGGTGTTTGGGGGCGGAGCTACAGCACCTGGTATCGTTACAAAAGTCACTATTGATGTCAGTGAGATCCTGAACCAAGTCCAGGATGTGCAGAAGATACAAAAGTTTACAGCGTAGTCAACAAAAAGCTCAATTATTACACACACACACACACACACACACACGCATTACAAAACCCCATGGTTTTAGACAGGAAATTAACACTCATCAAATATCTGGGACTTATTTCACCTTTTTATTTTATTTTATTTTAATGCCTACAGCAAACAAATGACTGACCTACAGACTATTTGAAAGATTTCCCACAGTATTGTGTTCTAACAGCAGTGATATCAGAAGATGTTGAGGATTATTTTACAAGCGTAAGAAGTTGATCTGTTGTATAAAAACGACACTGTAGGGAAAACAAGTGAGAGGATTAAAAACAACTCGGATAAAATATTCAGGAGGAATAAAGTTGTATAAAAGTCCACGGTTCTGATGTCAGTAATAATGAAATGTGTAGAATAAGAAGTTTGTAGATGTTCTAAACAATGTTTCTCCATCCTGCTCCTGAAGTCCCTCCAGCTGGTGTGTCTCACTCGGGTCTCACGCTGATTTAGAGCTGAGTGAGTGTGAGGACAGAAAACAGGAGCAGGACTGAGGAACAGTGATGAACACTAAATGAGTGAGAAAGCAGGAGGATGAAGAAGCCTCTCTGTCCGTGTGTCCCGTCTC